>NC_092569.1:25469667-25652167 GCF_037975245.1 Apostichopus japonicus | reverse complement strand
TTTGCTTTCATGCATGTATCGATCGCGTGTGCAGGGACTTGGACTTTATAATGATTTCACCTCATTTTGTCTTTTTCCTTCTTTCCCAATTTGCACATTAGATACTGCAGTGCTAGTATGCATTGTTTCCTTGAGGGGGGGGGGGCGTTGATGGAGTACGCAAATAAGATAATACAATAAGAGTTATAAAGGGTACTAAATATCAGGTTGCATCAGTCCAATCGAATTTCTGCATAGTGCCCTTCGACGTTGGTGCCCCCCCAGATTGAAAGTGCTTCCGCCGCCCTTGCTTCAGAGACATTGTAATACGGCATATGAAAGAAGCGATGCCAGTCTGTGTAGGTTAAGTTGGTGTGAAGGTCGAATTCCACTTTTCAATGGCGGTTGGTATGTCTGATAGACGACGCAAATGGCGCTTATAAACTAGTTGGGAGACTGATGAGGCTTTTAGAACTTCATTGAATAGAATTATGTTGTCATTATCAATATTATTTCTAACGCAAGCAGCGCCTCTCCAACTTTTCGGGATACTATCAATTAAACCCTAATATAGGGTGAAAGGAACACGCATAATATGGAATTTGCGCTTGAAACAATCTAACGGGAGAGGTCTCCCGTCATTACCAAACAAATCCCCAACATAATATACATTTTTCAAGAGTAAATTCTTATACAAAATAATATCATTGTTAATACGTATGTGGGAATTGTTGCAGATAATTTGATTTTAAGTTAAAGTTGCTATTCGGGTTCATAAATGAAATTTCACACCACGCACTAGCGATTTGGTAAATGAAAGGATTTGAAATATTAATGATGTCATTCTGTGAGCAATTAGAGTAGAAAATGAGTTCTTTTCCGTAAGATCTTAAGTAAATGTCGAAAAAAACTTTCCACAACCCATATAGGTCGCTGTTGTACCGCTTAATCCAGGTGCATTTAAGACTGTTTATAAAACTATAAATATGAGTTACCTTTAGCCCTCCCTCACCGACAGAATTAATAATGACTGAGCGTTTCACTTTATCAGGATTTCCCGCCCATATAAAATCAAAAATGATACTTTCTATCTCCTTAGTAAAGTGGGAAGGTGGGTTTGGAAGGACCTGAAAGAGAAAAACAAGCTGCGACAAAGCAAATGTTTTGACAAAAAACTTACGACCGATCGGGGTCAAATCCTTACATTTCCAAACACTTAAACACTTTTTAAGACGAGAAAGCTTAGGAACATAATTAAAACGGAAGAGATCCTTTCCATTGCCAGTAAAGAAAATGCCTAATAACTTTACGGGCCCAAGAATGAATCTGATGTTAAACTCCTGAATAAAGGTCTGACAATGGGAGGCAAGCGGACCTAGCGGGAAAAGATTCGATTTGTTTAAGTTAATTGTCAATCCGGAAGCTAGTCTCAGTTGATTAAGAATGTTCAATGCCTCCTTTAAAGAGCTTCTTCTAGTATCGAGAAAAAGAGTTGTGTCATCTGCGCAGGGGTGGAGATTTGTTTCAAATATTGGGGGGGGGGGCGGGGGACATTTGCTTGGATGCAGGCGAATTACTATCAAAGCGGAGCACGCAGCGTACAAGAAAATTTCTGGTTTTGATAGCCCCCCAGATCACCGGAAATGGCACTTCTCGGGCTTGAACATGACCAACCAGATGTACACTTTTGCCTGAGAACCAAGTTTTTCCCAATAGTTTTTTTTCATTCATAACCTTTTTCAAGATTGTCACCAGTCACACATCATGTTCGACCTCATCGCATCTCCTGTGGATCATTGCTTTTGTAGGTAATTCTACGTAACGCCCCACAATACCCGTCAGTCCCACTTTTCAAGGTTTTAAGCCCATTATTTGTTCAGAATTTGAATAATAAATTCACTTCAAAACATACCCGTTATGTTGCACAAAGTTTCATCTATGGGCAACACGCTATACGGTCACAGGTCACAGAAACAACCACGAAGAGTCATTTACCTCATGCAGCATGTGTTGGATGAAGTTTTAGCGACCGCCAAATATGATTTGGATAAATAATCTCACGCATTATTTTCTATTTATAGCCACAAAAAAAAATTATGCCACCAAATATTGGGGGGATATTAGATACTACCGTTCATCCCCACCTAAAATATTGGGGGACATGTAACCCAGCCCCCTCCCCATGATTGTCATCCATGCATGTATACATATATATATATATATATATATATATATATATATATATATATAATATATATATATATATATATATATATATATATATATATATATATATATATATATATATATATATATATATATATATATATATATATATATATATATATATATATATATATATATATATATATGGTTGCTACAGCCCTATTTTCCTTTTTTATCGGCAAACCAAATTTCATTACGGATGCGGTCCGTCTAGCTATTTATTTCGAAAAGAAAGTAAAAACTACTTTCGGTCATACATAGTAACAAATTGTGGCACGGTTAGACAGGCGCCTTGCGAGGAATTTGCCAAGGGACAAAAAAAAAAATTTGGCCGAAAATGCCTCCCAGATTGCTAGAAATGGCACTTCCCAGGCCTTGTAAGTTGCATCTAAGTATTTTCTATTTTGAAATTACTAGCGATATCATAAAATAATACAAAAAATATGCTAAAAAAAAACTATGCCACCAAATATTGGGGGGAATTTTAGATACTATATTCCCCCCCCCCCCCCATGATAGCCGCCCATGCATCTGCGTATTGCATGATCCTGACTTCCTTATTATTAATTTTGATCCCTCTTATATAGTGGTTATTTTGAATTTTTAATGCACAAACTTTCGCTGCAAGACTTTCGCTGCAAGAATAAATGAATAAGGACTTAGCGGGCATCTCTGCCTTACTCCTCTCTCAAGCGAAAAAAGCCAGTGGAAAAACCGTTGTTACATACACAAGCAGTAGTATTTTTGTAAAAAACATTCACCCACTTATTAAAACTGGTATACCAAAATTGAAAAAGGATAGTGTCTTATTGATAAAATCCCACTCAAGCTTATCGAAAGCTTTTTCGAAATTTAATTTAAAAAACCAGTTTGATGAGGGCCAATAAGAGATTGAATTACAGCTTTCAGCCTGGTGGCATTAGCTTTAGCACCGATCTTATAGTCAGTGTTCAATAAAGTAATAGGGCGATAATTCTGCAGGGACATGGGGTCTTTCGTAGGTTTCAGGATGTGAGTGATAATACCCCTCGATTGATCAGTGGAAAAAAAAACTACCATTATCAAAGCCATGAATAAGAGACTCTAAAACTAATTCACCGATTGAATCCCAGAACGTTTTATAAAAACTAGTCACACAACTAACCTATATAGTTCGCTAGGCCCAGGGGCGGACTGGGTCTTAAAACCGGCCCGGGCATTTTTCACCTAGACCGGCCCATTATTCATTGATATGTTACTTACTATAGTGATCGCCGTCCTGGGAGAGGGGGTCTAAGGGGAGGGGGTGTCAAGGAATGCCTAGATGCAAAATGGTGCTATATTTCTCTATTTTGTAGGTTACAATAATCCTTTAAAAAAGACCCACAAATAATTTCCAGAAACAACTCTTGATTAAACTGAGGAAACTTAAACAAAAATCCCCGGATCGGACAGCGATTTCGAAATTGCTCGTCTTGACGGAACACAATAGTAACGTTAGGCCTAGCGTACTATATAGGCTAGTTGTGTGACTAGTTAGGCCTATATGGGATATTGTTACCTAACTTTCCCCATGATAGAAATAATTCGGAAATAAATCTTGGTCTTAGGCAGCTAGACTATCTCAGTGCAGTGTTACTGAGCTATCAGTATTAGAGGAACACAGTGGCGAACTGGCCACACGGGCATTTGGGCAATGCCCGGTGGGCCGGTGGCTTGATGGGCCGGTTGGCTGGGTAAGCCTGGTAAAATTTACAGCCCATTTTCACAGTAGTTAATAGAGTACAGACGGCCTGTGTAGAAATATATATTTTAACTGTGGGAATCAGTCATGTAAAGACTGTCCTCGAACTCTGCTGCTTCAAGGGGGTCCTCAAGTTTAACCTTTTCACCGATGCTTACAAGAGCATTGGCCTTGCTTACAAGCTGCTGGTAACGCAAGTTGCATGTGAACGTTCTCTGCCTTGAAGAGACTCAAAAACCGTTTGAAGAAGTACAATGACACAAGAACATCTTGAGGCGTTCATGTTGATGTCTGTGATATATTATTTTATGGTCTTTTTTAAAGTATTATTGTAACCTACAAAATTGAGATATATAACACCATTTTGCATCTAGGCATTACTTAACTTAAACAAATCTCAATGGGGAGGGGGACCCCTCCCCCAATGAATAATGGGCCGGTCTAGGTGAAAAATGCCCGGGCCGGTTTTAAGACCCAGTCCGCCCCTAGTCCGTGGATACCAACTGTATGTGGTAGCAGAAAGCAGTTCCCCGCGACGATACCATACAGTTTCGACTTGGTAAACAAATGACGTCATTTGTTTTCTATTTTTCCTAACCGGAGCAATTTAGCCGATTTTTGCGGAGTTTTTGTTGCTTGATAGGAGGGAAATGCAATGAACTTTAAACAAAAAGTCTATCAATGTTTTGTTATATGTCTTATGTTCCAATCTGTGATTGTTTTACCTTAATCTCAATCTTAATTTTCTTGTAACAGACTGTTAAGGAAGGTATTATTTTCGCTAGTTACAGATTTCTCCATACTCAATACACTGCGCAGAAAAGTTACATGTTTGCCCTCTTCTGCGCTTCCCCCGTGACGTCATGTAAACAATTACGTAATAGTACTTGTTACCAATTTGTATCGTATTGTATTGGAGATTGAAAATGGACGCGGAGTTGGGTTTTTCTTTATATTAGAATTGTTAAGTTTTACATTATTGAAAGTCAACTCTAGATGTCCCTTGACCTTTAAATTATTACAACAGTTACATTCTGATATCTTTTCTATGCGCTGGTTGCCTTCTTCTCTTCTCGCACGTGAGTTCAAATCAATACAGGCATGTATGCTACTATCACATGGAATTTTCCAACGTTAACAGAATACACCGGAAATATCGGGTGATGATATCAGCTGTCTAGTGATTGGCTGAATAGCCTCACGCATGGGTCTATGCTAATTGCGGAGTTTAGTTTTGGCTTATTTAAGAACATGGAAAACAAAGCTAGGCGCGCATCGTAAAAAGGACAGGGTCTGATTTAAAGGCCATTATAGACATTACTGAAGCCAATCACCCGCTCATTCCAGAAACAACAATGAACCTAAAGAAATAACTTCAATAACAAATACAACTTTCGTTACAAGATGTTTAATATTGTTATCAGTAGTTATGAGACACAATTAACAATAATTAAAACAACACAACACAAGGCACAGTAGCAGGATGCTAACACGCTATTGTCTTGACAACTTTTGATCGCTTGTTATATTTCCACTTATTATAGAAATTGTACATTGTGATTTACAGTTCCTTTTGAATTACATATTAGAGGACTCAAACAAAACCTGCCAATCTTCTATCTTCAATTATATATTTGAGGTCACTTAACGAACGATCTGCAAATGATATATCCTATGGGTCAAGTATCATTTGGGTTAAGTACATATTGAAAATAGTCTAATTGAAATAAATCTACTTTGGACAAAGAACGGGTCATCATCAAAGCATTAAGTGGTCACGAGCTTTCTGAGAGTTATTACAACCTCAAATATGCCAAAATGAAAGTACGCCCTCAAACTTGAAGGACTAATCCAGGAGATGATCACAGTCTATAGTCATGCAGAAATATATGATATATAATACCACTTTTTAATAAGAGAGTTTATAAATATATCAGGTGATTGTTGTGATATTGAACTAAAGAAATCTTAAATTATGTAATTGATGTCATATTATGATGGTCATCTTAATTCAAATAGGGCAAAATGTGAATCACTTATATGTGTGTGTGTGTGTTATTTTCGGTCAAGTTTGCCTTAGTTTCTGAATGACTGTATAAGCCAAAAATTGTATGTCAATTTTGCTACAAATCTGGCCTGAATAGTCTCTTCCTGACTTATAACTTCATTGGGTCAACGGCTAGATTCAAATATCAAATAAGCAAAGCAACAATTGGCCATCCCCGCATATATAATTGACAAAATGGCCTAAACCTTCAATCCTATGTGGGATATCAGCCATAAATCAATGTAAGCGACCAACGGTCACATGATCATATCAAGTTAAAATGTGAAAAATTGCCAAATCTGTCGCAAACTTCTCCTAAACTGTAACGCCGATGAACATCAAGCTTTATGGGTATGATCCTGAGATTTAAATATAGGGTTTGTGTGACTCTGTAGGGTTGCATGTCAGAGGGCAAAGGTCAAATTAAAAAGAACAGCATTTTGACTTTTCTCACATACCCAAATGAAACCGTCTAACACAAGTTTAAGAGAATGCGTATCAATGCAAACCGACAAAAGTCAGTTGATCAAAGGAGGTCAAAGGTCTAACACAATATTAACAAAATAGTCTGTCGCAAACTCCTCCTAAACCGTAAGGTCGAATGACTTACAACCCGGTGGGTATATGCTGGGGCATACGCCATAAACTCTTCGTGACATATAAAGTCATAAGGTCAAAGATCACCGAAAACAGCATTTATGTCGATTGTGCACATACCAAAATACCACGTTATCAAAGATTCGTCAAATGTCAAGATTTAACTTGGTGATTTTCCATTGTTTTCGCTTTGACATGCACACGACACTACACCTACGTTATAATGGACAGTGCTCAAATATTGAACTGGTCTTAAAAATTCGATTTGGCTTGAGTGCGACACATTAATAAATCATAGTTTCCATCCTCAGTCCTTCAGTATATCATCGAGAAACATTTATTTGCTTGCCGATTCCATCGAACATTAATTGTTAAAACGTATTAACCTATGTGGATCACGTCTAGGTACAATATATACTCTATATAGAAGTCACATTGATCATGTTAATGGAAGCGGAATTAAACCGCTGCCCTTGCCTTAAGCTAATATACCAAGCTGGAGATTTATGTCAACAAATTTCCTTATTTTGGACTTTTGGTGAAAAATGAGGGTGTTCTATATTTACTCAACTGCAATCTCATTTTGAATAAAAAAAATTGCTGTTAAAATGATCTAATAACCTCCAAGCTACTCCAAAACAGGATTGAAAAACAAAATAATAACCAATAATTCTGTTTAAGCCAAACTTGGTCTTTCACTTTTTGCATGTACAGGAATACAAAAGCTTTACTCCTGTTTGTAATTATTCTACAGGTTCGTCTTACTTTCTCTTACTAATAATAATAATAAACAGTTCTTATATAGCACAACTTACGATAAAGTCTCGCCGCGCTGTACTTAACCCTGGTCATTGGTAATTTGCCACACCTACACACCAAAGTGTGCACAATTCAAACAATCTCTCCTGGGGCACCACAGTGCACCACAGCCACGTTTCCCCTGGGGGACTTCCCATAGGGTGCAGCAACAAATCGGCGCACGCAACTATATTTACAAGTTATCTCGCAAGTCCCCATTTATACACCTGGGTGAAGAGAAGCCATAGAGATAAAGTGCCTTGCCCAAGGACACAACGCAATGATCTGGCCAGGGTTCGAACCAGTAATCCTTAGATCACAAGTCCACTGCCTTAACCACTTGACCACAACGTCCTCATCCTACTATCAAGAGCGTCAATATCCGAGATATTGCAAGGAAGTCTATGAACAATGTGATGATCAAACTGAATCTGATATTTTTATGATTTCATGATTTTCATGAACCTGACGATGCTCCTAAACCTTTTAAGGTGTTTTGCAATAATTAAATAAAAAGAAAGAAATAAAAACAGAAAATGGTATTGGCTTTATTTACGAATAGGATATTAACAAGTCATAAGATTGACACTACGTAGGTTATGTGCATCTTCATTACTACAATTTTAAATAAAGCTATCTAATTAATATCAAAATAAAAATAAGAAATATGCATCGAATGAGTTAAAGTTATCCCAAAAAGATTTTTTTTTTTTATAAAATCTTCAAAAGGTATTCCTACGTCAGGTAGATGGCGCTGTACATTTTTACCATGACTGGAATGATTTTAAGAAAGGCTTCGGCTTTCTTAGCCGAGAGTTTTGGCTTGGTAGTGACAACATTGCTTATTTGACAAACCAAACAAATTTGGGAGCTACGAATCGACATGAATAATGTCAACGGAAAACCATATTACGCCAAATACAACCTCTTCAGGATTAGTGATGAAAGCAGTAACTACAGATTGACAGATCTTGGTGACTATTTGTCGGAGAGCACAGCAAGTAAGAATAATACAAGTATTGGGGTTTTTATAGTTAAACATTTTGAGTTTGGTAGCCTTGGATAATTGTTACGGTCTTTCAATGATATCACTATAGACATATTAACAGACATCTTTGCTTGCTTGTAACTACCACGCTGGAGCAATCGTTATGAAACTTTGCTAGTATTTTAAACATTAAAGTTTTTCCCACTTGGCGATTATTCTAGAAGAATAACGCTCGACATATTAAAGCATTGAAGTCTACATTTAAAAAAATACTAAACTTCCAGCAACACGCATTGAAGGATGTCTTTAGGCAAACAGGGATGTGCTCAGGAATATTGAGTGCCGGGCAGATTATTCGGTAGTGTGATCCACACCCTGGGAGAGGGATCTCATGGGTGGGGTACCCTTCCCCACTGGACAAATTTTGCACATGAAGTATGCTTAGGTGGTGCTATTTTTCCTATTCTGTGCCATGTATTCTCCCAAATTTTGGTTATGGTGAAATTTGTGTAATTATCATCAAAAAAGTGCCGGGCGAAATGTTTAAAATACTGTTTGTGCTGGGCGGCATGCAGAACTGTTGGGAGGCGCCGCCCGGTGCCGCCCAGTGTGAGCACATCCCTGGGCACAACATTAACTTTAAGATGCTCTACGCCGTTAGAAAACCCTGAGTTTGATCACTAGAAGTGACTAGAGGTTGTAGTCTTATACACAGAACATAAATTCAAATCCTCAAATTTAGCAAAAACTCAATGGAAAACAATGGCAAATGACGATAGGTAAACAAAAGATTTGATGGTCTCAATATGACATGTTTGTAATGATATACAAATGTACTTTTTAGACAATAGGCTATATTGAATACCAGATTAGCCACAGAAACAGTACCAGTACTATTTCCTCCCCCCTTCTTTTTTGGAATATAGGATATCAAGACCAAAATTGTGCCTACATTATTCTTTAAACTCATTGCAATTTCACGAGCAAGAATGCTGATAAAGTGCGTTCCCTTCTATGCTATATGTGTGGATATAAAGAACACAAACGTAACGGAGAGATAATCTACTAAACCTTAAGATAATTATTTGACAAAACTATCAATACATTTGATGAATCGGTTCGATCAAGCAAACGATACCATTAGGCTCAAAATATATAATAATGGCAAAAATACATAACTTGTGTTCACAAAGCTTGTTTTTAATAATAATTGAAAACATATTACTGCCAGATATGTATACCTTAATCCAAATATGCATATCAAGAGACACAATCAAAGCAGGCAATCTTTGTAATTCACTATTTGTTCCATGCAATTTTGTTTAACCTCGCCATGCAAATGACGTCACACGGTATGATAACATACGTATAAATAATAAAATACAGCCAAATGAAAAAAAAAAATAAGGATTTTTTTTTCAAATCCTAAGCCTGAACAAAATTATCTTAAATATTACAAGCGGTTCAGGTACCATATGTATTAATTTTAAGTTAACTTATAGTTAACTAAATTCTGCGGTTTCAACTTGAGCTGGTAGATTAATAATGATATCATATCCTATAACAACTTATCAACAAGTTCGGACTATTAACCACACGTATTCAATAGAATTCTGTGCTTAAGTCTCGTTTCTGTCTTTTAGTTAGGTTATGACGCTATGGCTTATCACAGAAATCTGTCCTTCACTACGAGAGACCGAGACAACGATAAAATTAGTTACAACTGTGCTTCGAAATGATATGCAGCTTGGTGGTACGGTAACTGTCTTCATACCAACCTGACAAGTCTCTACTTTGGTACAACGGTTAGTCTTGCAAGCATTCGTTGGAAAAACCTTCATCAGAGTTCTGACAACCTGAAATATGCAGAAATGAAAGTTCGCCCTCGACCTTGAAGGACGAACAAACATGAGGAATTTTACACTATTAAACCACCCAGATATTTTGTTTTTCGTTTGAAGACGAAATGTAATGACTATCAATTTCATTTTTATCTTGATTTAAGTTTTTATAGATAATAAATCAAGATAAAATGTGATCAATTTGCCATGAAACCGGTGAAATGCATCACATGTAAGAATCTCCATGCACTTAAACCGACAACAGAAAAC
Source organism: Apostichopus japonicus (assembly GCF_037975245.1). Taxonomy (NCBI): domain Eukaryota; kingdom Metazoa; phylum Echinodermata; class Holothuroidea; order Aspidochirotida; family Stichopodidae; genus Apostichopus; species Apostichopus japonicus. The sequence goes on along the minus strand of NC_092569.1, from coordinate 25,641,698 downwards.
AGTTATACATGTAGGTTTAGTTTTACATGTTTTAATTAATGGCTTTTCATTTTTGGAACATGGTGTACTTCTAACCTTCTGTGGTAAATGAGAAAACCATGACCGTAATTCCTTTCTTCGTTACCAGAACAAGCGATTTGATATCCTTGCCTTGAACTCACATAAATTTCACATTTCGCTCCGGCCGCACTCTCCCTTTTCACTTTCCCTTCTCTTCCCATTATGGCAATTCCTGAGGTTAGCATAAACTTTATTGAAATTCTGAATGAAGAGAAAGACACTAGGACTATTTTTAAATAAACCATCATGGGAACATCAAGGTGGTGGTTACCATGACGATAAACACAAAATGGATCCAAGGATCGTCCATTACGACACAGAAGGCCGCAATAAGCAAACCAGTTGTCCACCACCACCACCCCTCCCTTCCACCGTCAGATTAGGACGATGCTGTTCCATTATAGAGATTTCCAACATGTTCGTCAATGGTTAGCAATTTCTTTACTTGGTAGTACTTAATTTAGGAAGTCAGCAAAACACCGGGTAACACATGGATAAAACCATACTACTATATCTCACTGTGTGAATCGCAACACTGAACAGAGAACACGCGATGGGGCACGGAAGGGGTAAGGGTAGTAGTGGACCAGATATATGATCAACAATTTGAAAGCGAATCATTTATTTCTTTTTGCATATCAGTCATGCATAACTTCATATTGAATGAATCAGTTCAAAATGCAACAACAGAACAACAAAACTGCAACAACTTTTGACGAGCTAGTTGACTTGTATGCAGAACGCCAAGAAGTTTATCGAATATTATTATGCTATTTCGAAAGATATGTGTACATTATGTAACCTGCTATTAAAACGTGTTTTGTGGTTTTTACAGTAAATGACCGTTACAGCAGCCGCACAAATGTGGGCACCAACAATATATCTGTTAACATAGTGACACCCTATTGACTTACATTGTGACACGAAGACATACCCAGGAGGAAATTTCATTCGCGAATGGTGTGATTGGGTTTGAATGAAGTTTGTTTACACTGGGAATAGGCCAGTTGTGTAATGGTCTTTTATGATTTTGAATGATTCCGTTGTGAATGGATTCCTTAAATTGTTCCATTTAGCAAGTAGATATCCTGGTGTAGAAGGATGTATTCGTGGCAAATAAACCTGAATTAATTGTTACCAAATAAGCACGTCTTACATCAATTCTATACATAGTCTAATAAGGCTGCCTCGTGTTTGCTCCTCACATGTACTTGAGGCACTGGCAGATCCAGGGCCTTTGTTTGGGAGGGGCCAAAGTGGCATTAGAGTGATATGGGGGAGGGGTCTCCCCTTTGGAAAATTTTCTATTGCTGAATGCCCTCAGATGCAATTTGGTGCGACAAAAGTGTACAATGGTGATGTTAATTTACTTCTAAAAAAATGTTTCCCAGGTGTAATTTTCTAAAATATTTATGAAACAAAGTTGGGATCATCTTTCTCAAGAAATTTTATTTCTCATAGGTTATAAATTTCTTACAACCAGCCTGTAACTGCAAAATGGTGTTAAACTGTAAATCCTCATGCTCATACATTTACATAGCTCCCAACTCTTGAGAAGGCAAATAAATGCTGGTCCATGCCACGAATCGCCGTCCTGGGGGAGGGGTATAAGGGGAGGGGGTGTCCCCCTCCCCTTTTGATTTTTTGGAATCCTGGTGATGCCTACATGTAAAATGGTGGCACTTAGAAAGGCTTTTGTCACCCAACATTTTCTGAGAAATATGCATTTTATTGTGTGTAACATCAATAAATTGAATAGTAGGTGATAATTCATTCTTTCCCGTGGCATGAAAATGTTCGCTGCTCGCCCCAATGAAAAGAAATATAGGCTAATTGGAGGTTCAAATGATGCTGTAAAGGAGGTTTTATACTCTATTATACTAAATGCTAAAGAAATGATGGTTGCTAAGTCAAAGTTTGATGCAAATTTCTTTATGTATACTTGACAATTACAATGCGGTTTTTTCGGATGCTTGTGCGGGTCAGCGGGTTTGGGTGTTAGAATGCGGGTCTAATTCCCGCGAATTGCGGGTCAGTTGGGAGCTCTGCATTTAATTTTAAACCAGAAAACGAAAAGGTTTAGACTTGTCTACCACTGCTATTCCTCTCGATTTTTTTAATTTCCAATCATATGATTTAGCGGATGTTCGGAAACACTTTTTGGCTCACCTTGGGGGGGCATGGCCCCCCTTGCCCCCCTTGGATCCGCCAGTGACTTGAGGTGATTCTTTTCTTTAGGCATTCTAGATCGTCCACAAAAGACAGTTTTTTTTCATCCCATAGTTTTGCATAGAAAACTTCTTCAACTAACGTATTTCATCATTAATTGCACTTGGCCACTAATTTTCGAAATATAAAAGCACCATTATCCTTTCAATATGCATGCAATCGAAATGAACATTTCGGAGTACTTGCAGTATGCTTAATTCATGTTATTCTACATATGAAATACATTTGGGAATAATCTTTGGGTGCTTTTAAATCTTGACAGGCTAGTTGTCACATCCTGTAAGTTATCCTGTTATTTACGGTACGTCTCTTCCTTCATTGGTGGAGGCATACCCATAATGCAACAGAAATTGTCCATGTCTGCCAATCACTCACCGATTGTTCCCATAACAAGTCCAAATCTCATGTTGACCTAAAAAGTTGCGCCCCCTTCCCCCCCCCTCATTCACAGGAGAACCAGTTCGAACACGCTTTGATGTAAAATACCTTTTCTCATAATCACAATCGTGACAAACTATACACAAAAGATTAATTGGTCCTTTCCTTCAAGTCATTGTTTTCAACAAGATCAAGTGTTGTCTGACCCTTTTCCAGCTCAGTACAGGACAAATGGATTTGTCCACGCTTGATATCAGAATATCAATGTCTATCAAACGAGATCTTTTCTCATAAATAAATTCTGTCTCACATTCTTGAGAATCATTTCTGTGTCCAAGGTTCTTTGCACTGGCACTGAAAGTAGTTGTTTGCTCCATGCTTTCCAAATCGTTATCTCCAGAACTTGCAGTAGGCATAGGCCTACCAGTACATAATGTATCTTACTACGTAATGTTATTAATACTGTGCTGTAGCCGAAGCTTTCCAGTCTCATGTTTAGATTTTAAAGCTGCCTTGGCCTTTTTGCAAGATTTATTCTCTGATGTTGTCCTGACTGAGGAATTGTTTTCTTCTTTTTGCTGGCATCCTGTCTGGTTTCTCAGGCAAGGTACTGTTTCCTGGCAGTTTTACGATGGTAAGAGCTGAGCTAGCATTCGTGTTGTGTTATTCAATTATTCAATAAAGTGTGATTTGTGTACACTATAGTTTCAAGGCAGGTGCTACTTTATTGAAGATCTATACTCAATATATGAAGGAAACATGAAGTGTAGCCTAATAACAAGCTTATAGTATATTCCATAAAGGCCCTGTTATTTGTAGAGAAAATTACATTTCAATTCCGAAATACGTATACTTGCAGCAAAATAAAGCAGTTATGTTTCACTTGTTGGATCAACTCGATTGGAATACAGAATATATTTTTGTTATAATTCCATGATGTCATTTTAACCAAGGCAATGCATGTTAGCGGTGTTGGCCCATTATCATTATAGCACTGTATCAGTTTATAGCGAGAAAAAACATCTACATGATTGTTGCGAGTCCGTACTTTATGTTCTTTATAGTGTGGCTCTAACAACAGGTTTACAATAGGTTATACTAGCTTATTATTTACCAATACTGTCCCATCAGCACTCCTGTCGAATATCACCTGATGTGACTAAAACGGGAAGTGGAAGGAAATGGAACTTCTCTCTTCGTGGCTCACAATTACTCTTTGAATTATGAACACATTCATTCTAGTTTTACACAGATAGATTTAAACGATATGCACTGATAATGAATATTAAATTCCCATCAGTAAACGTCTCTTGATTCGGAATTCAGTGTGAATTATATCCATAGTAACACGTGTAGTCGTTTCATTCTCAAACATTCCTCTGCATTGATTTCTCCAGAAATCCAACCTTGTTTACTAAAACAGCGCGGCCTTGCCCACGCAAATGATAGCATGTCTTATGAAAATTAAAGAACATAACACCTGTCAACTTTTCGGAGTCCGATACTAACATTGCCTCATAGTCAATTAAGCACTTGTATTGATCGGGATGGGACAAGCCGGAAGTCTTAATTAATTATGTATAGAAAAGTTACTGTTAACAATATCGCGCCTGCTTTGCTCAAGCTGGATTATCACAAGTAGTGATGTACGTATGGTGAGCACGTTACCTTTCAACGTACCGATTTAAATGAATACTGTGAATCTAACGGTACCTCATGGGAGTTTGTACGGTGAAGTAATAAATTCACAAAAAAACAAAAAAGATGTGGCAAATGCAGTTGAGTTAATAATATCGTCATGGCAATTAATCTCGAATCGTTTTTGCTATGCTTTTGAACTTTTAACTAGTTTATTATCAACGGACAATAATATGTGTTAAAAGCAAAGGAACATGCTAATAAAATTCTCATCCCAGAAAACAGACAGCTCAAAGCAAATATTCTACAAATATAACATATTTCAACTAGGAACAATTTAGCTATAAAATATAGTCCAACATACGCGTTTCTCAACTGTGGTTGTTAAATGCTTCTGCCAGTAAACTGAGGCAGGAACAGTATTACAACGGAAGCGTAGAAAAAAACATCATATTGACGACTTAGACATATTGTAAAACGGTAAATATTTGAAAATCAACGCTTTGTCCAGAAAATTGACCTTGTTGTACGGTAACTAGTTTTGTTCCCGGTTTTTGCCTTTCCTACAGCAGTATTTTAAAGATGGAAGAGAGTATGCAAAATTTTGATTGTAAAATTTAAGACATTATGCAAATTTATTGCATTGAGTTAAATCACGATCTTTCAGACTCATATTTTACTAAATCGCAAAGCTGCAGTTTTCATCTTTGACCGCTTTGGAAGTTGTTCGTTTCTCGACAAAACAGTAATTTCAAGGTTTGTTGGTAGGAATCAATTCTGTGGTAAAGTTGACAGAGTAATGTCCCCTTTACATTTCCGTACATAGCTACACCTTTCGCCGAGCAACAGTACTTCCTGTTAGCTAGTGTGTTAGTGTCAGCTATCCTTGTGTGTCATAGGACTATGTAGGCCTATACTGTACGCATTGTATGGTACAACAAGCGTTGATTTATACGGTATAAACAAGATTTACAGGACTCAAGTGTCATTGCCAGATAAATAACACGAGATATCTACTTTCATTTGTCTTTCAAATATACAACTCTCAAATACATTACAGGTATTTCAATTAGAGTTATATTATTGTTTTATGTATTGTGCAAAATAATCAAACAATGTCAGGCATTATGTGTGAAATATGAATCAACCGCACCTAGAGCTCAAACCAAAACCATAGCAAGTTAGTAATGAATTTGGGTTTTAACGACAAGTTGCACATATAACAGTATTAGGGTAAGCCACAAACATCTTAGTTAAAATGTGACAAAAAATATCTTAGAAATTGTATTTACGAATATGTTGGTTGTTTTTAAAGTTTTGTAAAGAATTGATTAAAGAAAAATAACACTTTCGTACAACTACACAGGCTTGTCAACATATGCACAGAAGAAGAGATTGGGGGGGGGGGTAGACGAGGTTGGGAGAGGGAGGGTGACGAAAAGAAATGTATTAAACAGTTGATATAAACTATTCCAGATGTAAGTTGAGTGACTTATGACGTGTTTATAAAGATAACCGTGATCGTCATCTCATGACAATTAACTTATTGAACCAATAGAGTTTACCTAAATTCCGTAATGTGAAGAGCATAAGTTACCAAGTCAACGCGTGATATAGAAGTTAACATGTTACCCTAACCACCAAACTGTAAACCTGGTAACCTGTCCAACCAATCTGTACTTAACGTTTTGAAAATAAACTTAATATGTTGTCGAAATCTCTACCCATTACTATTAACATCGAAGAAATGGACCAGTTACATGCCAAGGAGAACAGGAAACAGTAGTGTTTTAGTACTCGAAAAGTAGACCTACTCGGTACTCGAGTACTTTTTGCGAGTACTTGGTTCACGCACTCGGTGGAAGTACTCGAGTGTTACAGTACTCGCACTAGTCATTCAGTACCAGAATTCGAATGATAAAGCGCTCGTACTCGGTACACGGATTCTAAAATGACGTGTTCGGACTCTGGTACTTGGTACTTGGAACCTCAAGTACTAGCATGTACTTGGTACTCGGATAATAGTAAGAACTCACAACACTGATAAAAAACTAAAAAGAAAAGGATGTATCAAAGCAGAACTCAATAAGACATGTCGTCTTGTGCTAATAGTCATAATGCAAATAGACTGGCCATTTTCCAAACGGATTTAGACAATCATTACATTTCTATGGGTTATCATTATGTTATTATATCATCTCTATTTTAAGAAATTAAGTTGATATAAATCATTTATTCCTGATAGATCTTACAATATTACAATATCACACTTGCAATGCGAATTAGCATCACTTTGGCTTCACAAAACTATGCGACAAGCCTAAATGTTTTCTGTTTAACTAGACACGAAAGTTAAAAAAAGATTATGACCGTATTCTATCTGAATGTATACATCAATGAGAAGCCAGATACATTGCAAGTCTAATGACGGTTCAATGCATATCCATGATATATGATTCGAAATATATCTAAGGGTCTTTCAAGGGTCATATTAAAAGTAATGCTCCATATTTTGTACAAATGAAACAAATAAAGAATGGTAATTGATTTAAAAGTTCTCTTTTAAGGTAAATATTGTAAAAAATTATCTAAACACACATAAACTAAGGAGGCTCTGGGCTCGTGTGGGAAGTAAGGAATAGCCAATGTACCTCTGGTTAATTTTATTAAAATGAAATTATTCATAAAGACGTTTACATAATTTCATACTTGAGTTGATGAATCGAGACGATTCAAGGTTTCCATAGTATTAACAGTTGTTTCCTTAAACTGAGAGATCCATCGAATTTGAGAAATACCTTCATTCGTCTTGCAGACTCTGCTTAGAAGATACCATTCTAAATAAAGTCTATATTTCCTTCAATCCACCATGAAGTTACAACTTTTTTGCTTCTTCGTTTTTGGAGTTTTCCTTCTGGAGTTTCTTTCTGTAGAATCTTCTGATGAAGTGGTAAGTCTTTCAATTATATTTCAGAACGTTTTCATTATTTATCGAACTGTCCATTTTCATATCTTATCAATATTAATTTTGTCTAAATGTTAAAAATATATTTTCTGTTTCATAATTTCTTCTCTTTTCTTTGCTAAATCGGTGTATGCAGCTATTCAGACTGATTTCTTGTTTTTATTTTTCAATCTTTCTTCACTGCTAACCATATCACTTAAACCTTTGAATACTTCAGATTTTCTCAATTAAATACCTGAACAATGTAACATCTTTCTGATCAACACACATGTTTATACATATTTTTAAAGAGATCTTGTAGGGCCTATCTTTATTCACTCGAGATAGTGAACTTACATTTTTTTCTACGATTTAAAAGCTCCGTTAATCCTTCTATTAGTGGACCCTTTCTTAAAAATGTATTCAACATATTATATTGCACTGGGAAGTAATAATATGTATCATCGATACAGCTGTATTGTTAACAAAGTTAATACAGGGACACTGCAATTAACACGAAGTATTTCAAGCTTGCCGATGACTCGAAAAATATTTTTTTCCATGCATACGATACATAGACAATAAGTTGATTTCATTCTAAGAATGAGAACTGAGATGTCGAACATCATTCGATAATTTTTAGCACCGTTACATTGTAACGTTGTACAAGTATTTTACGAATAGTAATTGGAAGCCTTTCCCTATATATTTACTTAAATCAACTTTAAATCACCAGGAAATGGACATTTCAATACCTTTGAACAAATCGAAGGTTTATTTAAAAAAATGAGTGTTCAAGTAACGAGAAGCATTTTATTTTTTTCACTTTTGTTAATCTAAGAATATTAATATATGCACCACTTAATAGTTAAGTAATAACCCCAGTTAACTTTTGATATATTTAGGCTAACATACAAAACAAGATTTGAAAAACTACTCAAGCCGAGCGCAACTTGACTACAGATACTAGCATAGATATTTATTTAACTAAAATTAAGAGGAACATTTGTTTTGTTATTAATTTATTCAATTATATGGGAATGCCAAGTTTCTCTGCTTCATAAGTATAATATGCTTAATATGACAAAAACATATTTTATTAATAACATGCAGTATTATATATCTAAAAGGTTTATTGTCTAATATCATCAAATATCCGTAAAGTTATGGGCGTAGACCATCGCTATCACTGGTTTTTAAAACTGCTTCTCAACAATGCGCTTTCCCAATTTTCAATTTTGTGTTTTTTATTTACTAAACTAAGGATTTAATGTCAATAGATTCTCTAAAGCAACAATCCCAAAATACATAAATTAAAAACAAACATATTGGTGCCTATATTGATACTTGTTTCAATTAAGTTATTGAGACGTTAATGCTTCAATTTGCTGTTCACTTTATTTAGAGATTTCAGTTTATTGAACATGAACGACACCTGTGTTTTGAAAACTAGTTTCATTTCAACCCATTAACCATCAAACCCATCAATTTATATGTATAACAGACACTAAAGTATAGAAATACATAAGTATAAACAGAGAAGTGTAAAATAAATTTGCAAATTCAGACTTACAATCTTTATTAAAAAAAAGTAATGATCCTTCATGACTTTTGTTTTACATTATAGCATAGCATGCAGCTAAACATAATGAATTCAAATTTCGCCTAACAAAACCAATCCTATATATTAAAAAGGCAATATACCAAATTAAATATCGTAAAACGGAAGCAATATCCTCACTAGTTATTTTGTGTTAGGAAGAGAAATCAGCTTTTAAACAAGCTAATCCTACTTGAACTTCTTTTTTCCAGACTTGATTCCCTTTGATAACTACTTTCTGTTCCTTTACCAAATGATAAATTCCGTTGATATATATTTATCAAGTAATGTTTTTAGTGCAAATGTTAAGTTAATAACCTGAAGAAATTTAAACTTAGAAAACATCAACATTGAAACGCAAAATTATGTTAACAAGAAACGAAGACGTTTAGAATTTGACATCCCTATGTATATCTTGCTACTGTTGTTTAACTTTGTAGATTAACCCTGCTCTCCGTATTCATATCTATACAAACTAAGCAATAGCCTGTTGTTTTTTCTCTGTATATTTAACAGGCTCTCCGTGTTCATATCTATACAAACTAAGCAATAGTCATACTGTTGATTTACTTTGTAGATTTACCCTGCTCTCCGTGTTCATATCTATACAAACTAAGCAATAGTCCTGTTGTGTTTTACTCTGTAGATTTAACAGGATCTCCGCTTTCATATCTATACAAAACTAAGCAATGATTCTACTGTTGTTTTCGAAACCTGATTATGTATTTGTGTATTCGACACTACATACTTTATTTATAAGATTTGTCTTGAAACTTCCTTAAAATCCTTGTCAGTTCTTTCCTGATCTTAACTGCTCCGTCCGTAACTAACACAATAAAGAACATAAGGAAGTAACAGTTCTGTCGATTTTTTACAAGATTCAAAGTCATTTTTTTTAATGATTCTCTTCATTTTTGCTATTCTTCATACAAAATGCACAATTTGACATATTTTAGAGATTTAAGTAAAGTAAAATATGTGTACTGGACCCTTTGATGTGATTATTCTAATTTACCTTTTTTGGTTTGAAGATGATAACTGATCGACGCGGTAAAATATCTTTATTTATGCCACATAATACATGTAAATAGCTAGTTAAATTTTACCGTTGTTAGTCTCTTTGGTAACCTCTACCATGGATCAAGTTGTATCATGTGATCCTTTTAATGTTTTAGTCAAAATACTTTGTACTTTCCTTGTTAGTTTTTTGTTTGGCATTATATGACAAACATCATGATTCTATGTGCCAGGTAATGTCACTCGTTAACATTAATAGTTTCAAATATTCTTTTTCCACAAATAACTTTATTTTTCAGGACTGTTATACATTTCTGAAATATAAATGCAAAGCCTTATCAAAATATTTAACTCCGTATTTATGCACAATGCTGTTGTTTACGTTGTAGGCTTACTTTGCAACTAATAATATATTACAATACTTCTCTCTTTATCATCGGTGCCAATACAATTTGTTACAAGCAACTGTCATATGCTAAAATGTTATTTTTTATCATTCGTTCCATAAAACCATGCCTGGTGTTTTGTACATATGTTAATTAACAACTATAAGTTTTAACAAACTCACGACTTTGGTCATCATTACGCAAAATTCACACTTCAAGTCACTGTTTACAGAGTGAGAAATTCGAAGAAAGGAAACGTTTCCCTGACGTTTCTGATATTTATCACAACAAATAGTTCGAATTAAACAAAAGACAATAAACAAGGCTAAGAATATTTTTTTATACAATAAAGGAGTTTATCTGTGAGATAAAGCATCACTTAATACGTAATGTTTGATCATTTTGAAAGTAGTAATAATTTTCAATTTCTATTATTTGACAGAGTGACATGAGAACTGATAACAGTAAATCTAGGCGCAGAAGAGACACGGAAAGTAAGTTGACGCACACTCGAGATTTATTTACTTACATTGTGTGCATAAAAGCTTATTTATCTTTAACAATGCAATTTTAGTTTGATTGTACCTTCGTAAATTATTTGAGTGTAATATGTGCTTAGGGCAACTGTATCTACAAGTAAGTGTTATATGTTCTTTCATTTCAAAGGGAAATTTCACCATTCGTAACAAACTTTATGATAGTTTCAACGTGTTACTTATACAACATATCCCTTGCGTTTTACTCTGTGCCATTTCCTCCTTTCATCAAACTTTATTGCACAGGTTTTATATTGAATGAAACTGTATGTTGTATGTAAAAATTAACCTGGCTTGTAATGTTACCTAAAATGAACTGGAGCCCTTTGAAATGAAATTCAGCTTTTCAGTTTTTATTCTGAGTGCGTTCCTCAGTAACACGTTATATGAATTTATTTCAACTAATTGGTTCAGCGAAGAAGATAATTCAAACAAATTGATTCATATCGTTGAAAAATAACACAATAAATAACATATAAGAAATGTTTTTGGGAACGTCTATTGATTGAACTATAAAGTATTCAAAGAAACAGATAGCTAAAACTCTGTTGTTTTGTTCGATTTTCATGCACTTCTATGCAATTCTACCCCGTTTCCTCCTTTCTTATTTTTCAGGTTCATCTTACTTCTACTACCAGGAGCCTGAATATCCAAGAGATTGCAAGGAAGTCTATGAACAATGTGATGATCAAACTGAATCTGGTATTTTCATGATTCAGCCCGACGGTGCTCCAGAACCCTTTAAGGTTTATTGCAATAATTCCATCGATGGAGGAGGTTGGACGGTAAGTTATTATTTCCCAGATAATGGATAGAGCCCACTTCTTCAATCTGCTAAGATGAGATGATATGTTAGTCCAAAGATTAGTATGTTGCTAGGCTTCAACAACTGTTATACAACTCCACTCCCTATCACAATTGAAAGTCATTTTGTAATAACTATTTGTCGCTTGATGAGTCTCAAAAGTAGTCGAAAAGACAAGTTTTATCTCGTTTAATTATCTCACCCTTTTCACGTAGTGTATTGGGGATGAGATATTGTAGTCTATCGAGCATGTTTGTAAAGTAGGACAACGTGAGACTGACCACCGACTCCTCCTAACCGTAACGCCGATGGAAATCAAACTTGGCGATTGGTTGCATGAGTATGGGATGTAGTGCACTTGTGAACGTACCAAAATGACATAACATTTGTGATTAACCTATTTCAAGTTTCATGTCAAGCTAGACTAGATTACTTAAAACTTAAGAATTTCAATTTAATAAATCGAGACTGTTCCTTTGGCTTATCAAACGATAAAATAGCAACCACGATGAAGTACCGTAGTGATTGCATTTTTAGATTTATTGTTTATTTTTGCCTATATACCCACGTTTTTGTTTTATAAGATCTGCACCTCGGTGGATTGTCTATTGTTATATTTGTTTTCGTTATTAACGCCATTTAATCAACATAATGATAAGCGGCACTATTATCTTTCTAGCAAATTATTAGACAAAGAAATATTTCAACCAAACGAAATTAAATCTGATATTGGAATATTTTAAATTCTGTCTACACACCACTTACTCTCCAACAGGTGATTATACGTCGAGTCGATGGCGCTGTAAATTTCTATCGTTACTGGAATGACTATAAAAAAGGCTTCGGCTTTCTTCGCCGAGAGTTTTGGCTTGGTAATGACCACATTGCTTATTTGACAAACCAAGGCAACTATGAGCTACGGATCGACATGAATAATGTCAACGGTAAACCATATTACGCCAAGTACAACCTCTTCAGAATTAGTGATGAAAGCAGTAACTACAGATTGACAGATCTCGGTGATTATCTGTCGGAGAGTACAGCAAGTAAGTAAAAGTTTGAATTTGGTTGCATTGTTACCAAGTTCGATCGATTCAGTCTCTTCCCTCACACTCTGCCCACGATGAAAAAGATAATGATTATGATAACACAGCTGCTTGATGCGCTGAAACGATTTACCTGACATGCTAATCATGAAAACTATGCCTTAAAAATAATGCTCAATTCACAATTTCAGCGTGTATCCGAAGTTCATATTATTTGCACCAACACACGATGAACATATAGTCTATTCCAATTCGCCTTTGTTAAACTTTCATCATGAAATTATAATACAAACCGTTACACAAAGGTTGCAAATATAATTAAAAGATATAAGAGAAATCATTGCTACTTTCAAATTATCTCTGCTCACCAAGTGCTTATTAAATTTATATTTCAATTAAACTGGTGTAATATTTTCTGTGCATCACCCAATATAACTCAGTTATAGCTCTCGATTTGTTGGTAGCAAGTTAAACTAGCTTTGGTGCGGCCCGAAATTTCTTGTTGTTGCTCTTTTTAGTAGAAAGACAGGTGCAGTAATTGCGATATGATGACTGGAAGAATATGTTTCAGTATTTTAACTTATTATTATCATTAAAACTGTTACATCTTCTATGTTCCGAATATAATATCATTTTCGCTGGGATAGTGGTGGGCAACAATGAACTGTTACATGGTTGTAGAGCCCACTTGCGTCGGTTCAGATTTATAAAATGAAACCAAAAAGTAACTAACGCGAAGAACTGACTCCAATTATTTTGTTTCGTTCCTTTCCCCGAGTTACTCATGGTTAAAATCAAACTACTACTCATAATATATAGCAATATCCTCTTCATAGTAGACCTATGGAACAGCTGTTATGCACACATTAAAACAGTTATGTGGAATTCGTGGTCGAAGTACCTCGTTAATTGGCCAAATTAAGGCAAAGTCATTTCATCAAATTAAGATTAAACAACAAAAGACACTTAAGTGACGATTAAATGTCTCTACAAATCTGTCAACTTGATTAATTATTCTTTTAACCTACAGATTACGACGCGATGGCTTATCACAGGAACATGTCTTTTAGCACGAGAGACCAGGACAACGATCCTGCTAGTAGTACAAACTGTGCTTCTTACTGGTATGGTGCTTGGTGGTACGCTGATAATTGCCATACTACACACTTAACGGGTCTCTACTTCGGTGCAACTAGTTCTCATCAAAGCATTAAGTGGAATTATCTTCCTGAAAGTTATTATAACATCAAATATGCGGACATGAAAATACGCCCCTTGTAGCCTGTTAATACAGGAAAGTTATTGCAACATGAATGCAAATGACAATAATATTCTGATTTCTAATAGAATTAAATGTCCTATTTTATTCATTGTCTTCATCTATAGTCTCTAATTCGATGAATTGGTAGCAGGCGAAGTTTTAACCCCCCCCCCTCCTTATCCCACCCCTTCCGGTTACCATTCCACTCTGAGCTTTTCTGAGGTAATCTTAAACTAATTTAAACTTGTTTAAAACCTAATATGATGATACTACAAGGATGATGATGTTACAATAGTAAAAACGGCATAAGCAAATGAACTAGATTCGTCTTTTGCGTCTATTTTCCTCTATCTGGTGAAAAGAATGACAAAATAGTACTAGATGGGAGAAATAGTGTATAACAGTTACGATTTACGTTAAAATTCAACAGCTTTAGATCTATATAATTAGCGGCGCCAATCCAAAAACCAAAAATAGCGAAAAGCATCTTAAGTTGGTTCTGAAGCAAGTGGTAACAAATGTACACAACTAGGTGGTAAGTAGGCGCAAGAGGGAGACGTTGTAGAGCTTAAGGAATATATTAATATTGTTATTGTAGTTATATAGTCCCTGCTAAAAGACATCACGTATAACCATGAGTGGAACATGTAACAATGGCAGATTTTGTTTACACTATCCGAGCCAGCAATCACTTATAAAAACTTTGATTGCTATGAATCATTAGCATGTGCTATTATGGTTACAGTAAGAACTGTGTAATTCCAACAAATCCAGTTTTAAGCATTTGTTGGGATTACACATATCTTCAGTTCTTACTGTAATCTTAACAGCAAATGCTACCGATTAATCATATTTATTAGCACAATCCAATTTTACTGTGGTACAAAACATTCGGCTATTAAGTAGTTACTATAATCTCGTCGACATAATCCATTGTCACGAGTGGTTATTGAAACTCCGCTAAGCCTACCCTGTTTGTATTTTCAACGAGCATCAATTGATCTAAATATGGTCTTGATTATTAATAATGCAAAGTTTTCTTCAATTTTGTTTAAATAAGAGACCAAAACATTATAGGTGAAAGAAACTTTCTCGTACTGTGATTGTCGGTGGGGATGGGTGGAGGGGGGGGGGGCGGAGGAGCGGTATGGACTCCACTTCATGCCTTATCTATCGTCCATGATCATATAAACAGACAGCGATTGTAAACCTCCTTAAATACGAAAAAGCATAACATTGTGAGGAAATTGGTATTTGATTATTTATGAGGTAATATTCCACTGCAGAGACTACGAAATATACGTGATATATCAGAAACATGAACATCTGTTAAAACCTTAACCTGCATTTCGCGTTGTATTCGCTAGGGTTCGATGATGTGATGGTGCACCGTTAAAGCACTCCCTGGTCTTTCTGGCCTAGCCATGATTGAGTTTAATCTATGGGTATATGTTACAATAGTTCGAGATGCCGAGAACAAGGTCGAGCTCTGGGAATAATTATGTCACAGGTTCTCGTTTTGGAAGTCTTTATTTTTCCTAAGAATAGTATAAAACTGACAATACAACATAATTTCCTGCCTCGATCAAGTTGAGCCGGGAATCATCGTGTGACAACAAAGTAAATGTAAAAGGTACCTTTATTAGGTATATTCCTCAATATTGCCAAGTATATGTACGAACATTTCAATATTATTAACGTTACCTTACATTGTTTTGGCTAATTTGTGAGACATAGTTTGTCTGTTTTTATATAAACGTTCAAATATCTTTAAATTTGGAGTAGTCACCTTTCCGATACTCTATGTGAAGGGTCCCTTAGTTAGGTACATGCTGAACGTTATAATTCAATAATAAAACTAAGCCTAACAAATAGCATGGAATTTGTCTTTCAGTCTCTATAAAGCACAGAGAAATAAAGAAAATGTATACAAGGAACATTTTAAACTTCGAAACGCTGTACATTGCATATGAAAGAAAACATAAATTATAGCCTATTGTCAGCTTATAATGTATTCTATGAGAGCTGTGTTATTTGAGAAGAACACATTTCAATTCCGAAACACGTATAACTGCAACAAAAAAAGTAGTTATATTTCAATTGTTGGATCAACTCGATTGGAATACGTAATATCGTTTGTATAATTCATTGATTTATTTTTAACCTAGGCTATGCGTATAAGCTGTATTGGCCCTATCACATTATAACAATATATTACAATATAGCCATAACTATGTTCTGTTATAGTGTGGTTCTTACAAAAGGGTTACAATAGGTTATACTAGCTTAATTGTTAGTCACCAAAATTGTCCCATCAGCACTGCTGTCGATGGTCATTTGTTGTGACTAGAACGGGTAGCGGAAGGAAATTACACTTCTCTATACGTGCCTCGTAATTACTCTTCGAATTATGAACACATTCATTCTAGTTTTATACGGCAGATTTAAACGACATACAGGGTTAATGAATATTAAACTCCCATCAGTAAACGTCATTCGGAATTCAGTGTAAACTAGAGCCACAATAAACACGTGGAGTCGTTTTATTCACACACATTCCTCTGCATTGACTCACCAGATTATCACAAGTAGTGTTGTACGTATGGTGAGCACCTTACCTTCAATGTTCCAATTTAAATGAATAATGTGAATCAGATCTAATGGTACCTCGTGAGAGCCTGTACGGTGAAGTAGTTAAACCACAAAAAAAACATGGTGATTCCTTTTTTGATTGATGTGGCAATTGCAGTTGAGTTAATGATGTCGTCATTGCAATTAATCTAAAATCCTGTTTGCTATTCTTTTCATCTTTTAACTAATTTATCAAAAACAGACAATAATATGTGTTAAAAGAAAAGGAACATGCTCATAAAGTTCTCAGCACAGAACACGGAGAGCTCAAAGCAAATATTCTACAAATATACCACATTTCAACTAGGAACAAGTTAGTAATATAAGTCCAACACACGTGTTTCTCACACTGTGGTTGTGGAATTATTCTGCCAGTGACCTGATGCAGGGACAGTGTTTAGTTTAGTTAAGTAGAAAAAAGGATCAGGAGGGACACTTAAGTCCCCATCAAGGACCCTATAAAGAGAGGGAAAAAACTGAAGACACAAACACTCAGACCCGATTACAATGCTTAAAGTGCTTGTCCAAAGCATTCTTAAACCCATTGACACTACTTGCAAGTACAACTTTCTCAGGCAAACTATTCCACTCATTCACAACTCTATTAGAAAAAAGTTATGCCGAATATTAATCCTACTATGCGACTTTTGAAGTTTAAGACAATGACCTCTAGTACAACTACTGTTTGCAAACATGAAAAAGTCGGTAAAGGATAAATTGTCGAAACCATACACAATCTTGAAAACCTGGATCAAGTCCCCAAGTAACCTCCTAAGCTTGAGTGTGGTGAGATTCAACAGTTGTAACCGCCTATAATAAGGAACCCTCTTTAGGGAACTAATCATCCTAGTAGCCCTCCTCTGGACCTTTTCAAGTACTTCCTTATCCTTAGCAAAATAAGGGTTCCAAGCCTGCACAGCATACTCCAGATGAGGCCTAACCAACTGCTAATAAAGCCTAACTACGATGTCCTCTTTCAGAAAACCAAAGTTCCTCTTGATCATACCTAAAACCCTATTACCTCTTTTAGCAGCTTCAAGACAATGTTTAGAAGGTTGCAGAGACGAGTCAATGTAGATACCTAGGTCTCTTTCAACAGAGACCCCATGTAACTCCACACCACTTAGATTGTATGTAAACTTTTGGTTACTACTACCAATGTGCATTACCTTACATTTATCAATATTAAAAATCATGTGCAACCCCTGAGACCAGGAAAAAATCTTATCTAAATCCGCTTGAAATTTCTCAGAATCGCTTTTGGTAGAGACCTCAGAATACAATTTGGTGTCATCAGCAAACTTCTTTGCTGTACACAAAATATCTCCGTCGATGTCATTTATATAGGCAACAAACAACAGGGGACCTAATACAGACCCTTGTGGAACCCCACTAGTAACGTTCTGCCAAGAAGAAGCACAGCCATTTATTACCACCTTCTGTTCCCTATTACCAAGCCAATTCCAGATCCAAGACAGTAAATTCCATATGACACCCATCCTCTTCAGCCTAAGTAAAAGACGCTGGTGGGAAACTTCGTCAAAGGCCTTCTGGAAATCAAGGAACACAACATCTACAGACCTCTGCCTATTTAGTGAGCTTGTTACATCTTCCATAAACTCAAGGATATTAGTGAGACAAGACCTTTTTTGACAAAAGCCATGTTGAGACTCTCTGATCAAAGACTGACTGCTGAAGTGACAGACCAAAGACTTTTTAACAATAGACTCCATGACCTTACAAACTACACTAGTGAGACTAACGGGCCTATAATTACAGGGCTTAGTCTTATCACCCTTCTTGAAAATTGGGGTAATATTAGCACATCTCCAGTCCCTAGGAACATAACCTTAATCCATAAATTTACTAAAAATCAACGAGAGCGGAACGCAGAAATGGTGTGCAAAAGTCTTCAACAAATACGGATGGATTGCATCCGGTCCAGAAGCTTTAGAAACATTTAGACGAAGCAGCTCCTTTAAGACAACGTCATCCGAAAATAAGACCGTATCCAGTTTAGGCCTATCACTGCCCCCCTGAAAATCTGGAATACTACTCGTATCCTCCCTTGTGAAAACCGACACAAAATAGTCGTTCAAAAGATCTGCAAGATCCTGACTATCAGTAACTATCTTATCAGCCTGTAGTGTCCTAAGAGAAACAATTGCATCTTTAACTTTCTGCTTTGACCTGACATAAGAAAAGAAGGCCTTTGGGTTATCCTTCATTTTTAGGGCAATGCTTTTTTTCGAAATTCAATTTAGCATCAGAGACTAAGCATTCTACCTTCAGCTGATGAATTTTAAACTTGGCCAAAAGAGATTCAGATTTAGTCCTCCTAAACAACTTCCACATTCTACGTTTTTGCCTCATTGCACATCTAACTTTCTTATTCATCCAGTGAGGCATACTGCTTTTACGACGACGATTCTTCCACGAAACATGATTTTCCATAATGACCTTTAATTTATCAGCAAAACAAATCCAAGACTGAGAAGCTCTCATATCTCTAAACAAATTAATCCAATCTGTACCCTTTAGTAAAGTTTCAATTGCCTCTGTATCTGATCTCCAAAAATCAGGGACTTTTCCCTTGCTAACAGAATTTACGACCTTGCAAACAACATCAAAAGCTAGTATATCATGATCACTAGTTCCTAGTTTTCCTAGACCGGTCAAATCAACAACATTGCTTGGATTAGAACTCAAACCAAAATCCAGGATGTTATCCCCCCTAGTAGGGAAAGTAACATGTTGATGTAAAAAGCAATCTTGCACAACATCTAGAAAATTACTACCTCTCCTACTACTAGAACCATCTATCCAACTAATGTCAGGAAAATTAAAGTCGCCCATTATAAACGAAAGCGTTACAACGGAAGCGTAGAAAGGATATTATATTGACGACTTCCATAAATGGTAAAATGATAAATGCCTGACATTTAACGTTTTGTTCAAAAAATTGAACTATGCAAAATTCTCATTGTAAATTGAAGAGGTTACGCAAATTCATTGCACTGAGTTAAATCACGATTCAGACTGATATTTTACTAATCGCAAAGCTGCAATTTTCATTTTTGACCGCTTTGGAAGTTGTTCGTTTCTCGACAAAACAGTAATTTTAAGTTTTGTAGGCTAGATTAAATATTGTGGTTAAGTCGTCAGAGTAATGTCCCCTTTACATTTCCGTACATAGCTACATCTGTCGCCGAGCAACAATCCCTACTGTAAGCGAGTGTTACCTATCCTTGTGTGCCATTGGACTATGTAGGCCTTTACTGTTGTATAGGCCAACATAGTCCTATGTTAGCCTATACTGTTGTATTGGCTTATATATACTGCTACACACGTATACCAGAACTAGGGTAAGCTACAGACGTCTTAGCTAAAACGGTGACAAAAAAATCTTTGAAAGTGAGTCTTGGAAAGGAATGCGTGTACATGAAACGTATAGTTTGGTTGTTGAGCACGTTCATCATATACACACTCAACACAATGGTATAACAATCGTGGATTTATTCGACTCCAGTGTTATTAAGAATAAATAACACGAGTTTTATACTTTTCAAATATACAACCATCAAATACATTGCAGTTATTTCAACTACAGTTATATTATTGTATTATGGATTGTGTAAGAACATCTCACAATGTCAGGCATAATGTGTGAAATATTAAATCAACCGCACCTAGAGCTCAATCCAAAACCATTGCAAGTTGGTAATGAAGTTGGATTTTAACGACAAGTTGCACGTATAACAGTACCAGGGTAAGCTTCAGACGTCTTACTTTAAACTGTGACAAAAAAAGGCAGTCTTGGAAAGGAATGCGTGTACATGAAACGTATATGTTGATTTGAGTGCGTTTATAATATACACTCAACACAAATTGGGAGAATCAAGGTCAAGATTTTTAGGCAAATGAAGTAAAGAAAATAACACATACAAATACAGTTTACATAAATTTCCGTCATGTGAAGCGCATAAGTCAAAGCGTGATAGAGAAATTAAAAAGTGCCATTAATATAAGAAAAACTGTGGCCCATAAGTTGATTCATCAGGTGCTTTAACTGAGCAATTGAGCAATTTTCTTCAAAATGTTTAATTGACAACTTATCATATCTCGTCAATTCAACATTTTCTGAAAAATATTCAATTGTTCACTTCATTCCATCTGAGCAATTGAACAATTTGAACATTAAAAATTGTTAAAATGACGACATATTATGAGTGGTCAATTCAACGATTAGCAGAAAAATGCTAAATTACTCAGTTGAATGAAGTGAACAATTGAACATTTTTCAGTTATCATGATGTATTCGTATCATCTCTAATTGAAAAAGAAAAGTCGATAGAATGCATTTTGATATATCCTTCTATATTACAACATCACACTTGCAATGCTAAATAGCATATTGATTCTAATCTACACGATCTATCAGCTACACATAACTATGAGACGAGACTATGGGTTTTCTACTGAACTATACGCGGAAGTTAAAACGGATTATGACCATATCCCATCTGAATGTATATATCAATGAAAAGCCAGATATATTGAAAGTCTAATGACGGTTTAATGCATTTTGATGATACATGATTCGAAACTATCTAAGGATCTTGCAAGGGTCAGATTAAAAGTAATGCTATATATGTTGTACAAATGAAACAAATAAAGACTGCTAATTGATTTAAAAATTCTCTTTTAAGGTAAATATTGTAAAAAATTATCTAAACACACATAAACTAAGGAGGACTTCCGGGCTCGTGTGGAAAGTAAGGAAAAGCAAATGTACCTCTGGTAAATTTTATTAAAATGAAATTATTCATAAAGACTTTATCATAATTTCATACTTGAGTTGATGAATCGAGACGATTCAAGGTTTCCATAGTATTAACAGTTGTTTCCTTAAACTGAGAAATCTATCGTATTTGAGAAATATCTTCATTCGTCTTGCAGACTCTGCTCAGAAGATATCATTCTAAATAAAGTCTACATTTCATTCAATCAACCATGAAGTTACAGCTTTTTTGCTTCTTCGTTATTGGAGTTTTTCTTCTGGAGTTTCTTTCTGTAGAATCTTCTGATGAAGTGGTAAGTCTTCCAATTATATTTCAGAACGTTTGCATTATTTATGGAAATGTCCATTTTCATA
The DNA here is from genome assembly GCF_037975245.1 of Apostichopus japonicus. Taxonomy (NCBI): domain Eukaryota; kingdom Metazoa; phylum Echinodermata; class Holothuroidea; order Aspidochirotida; family Stichopodidae; genus Apostichopus; species Apostichopus japonicus. The sequence goes on along the minus strand of NC_092569.1, from coordinate 25,620,012 downwards.
TCTAATAAATATTTTTTTTTCTAAATGTTAAAAATATATTTTCTGTTTTAAAATTTCTTCTCTTGTTTTTGCTAAATCTGTGCATGCAGCAATTCAGACTGATTTCTTGTTTTATATTGTTTTCAATTCTTTCTTCACTGCTAAACATATCACTGAAACCTTTGAATACTTCAGATTTTCTCAATTAAAAACCTGAACAATGTAACACTTTTCTGATCAACATACATGTTTTTACATATTTTAAAGAGATCTTGTAAGCATATCTTTAATTCACCCGAGATGGTGAACTTTTACATTTTTTCTACGCCCTGAAAAGCTCCGTTAATCGTTCTTACAGTGGAACCCTTCTTAAAAATGTATTTAGCATATTATATTGCACTGGGAAGTAATAATATATGTATCATCGATAAAGCCGTATTTTTAACAAAGTTAATACAGGGACACTGAAAAGATCACGAATTGTTTAAGGCTTTGCAGTGACTTGAAAAATATTTTTATCCATGCGTACGCTACATAGAAGATAACTTGCTTTCATTTCTTAATAAATAAATATTAATATGAAATGCTGAAAGTAATCTCCAATAATTAGAAAGAGAACTGAAGTTTCGAACATCCTTCTAAAATGTTCAGCACGGTAACATTGTAACATTGTACACGTATTTTACGAATAGTAAATGGCAGCCTTTCTCCTTACATTTACTTAAATCAACTATTAATTACCAGACAATGGATATTTCAATACCTTTGAACCAAACTATAGATGTTCAAGTAACGAGAAGGGATTTTTTGGGGCAGATTTGATTATCTAAATAAACTTGTATTTGCACCACTTAATAAGTTAGTACTATTCTCATTTAACTTTTGATATATTTAGGCTAACAGACAAACAAGATTTGAAAAACTAGTAAAGTCGAGCAATACTTGACTAAAGGAGCTAACATATATATTTATTATTTAATATTAAGAAGAACATTTGTTTTTTATTAATTTAGTGATTTACATAAGAATACCAAGTTTTTTTGCTTCATAAGCATATGCTTAATATTACCGAACCATATGTTGTGTACTTACATGCGGTACTATATATCTAGAGAGTTCACTGTCTAATACCATCAAATGTCCTAAAAGCGATACAGGCATATTAAATACTTTTGGATAATAACTATTTGCTAATAGATCTTCCAAATAAAGTATGATCCTTTCCTGAATAGGTAGACCAGCAGCACCACTGGTTTTCAATAGAACTACTTCTCAGTAATGGCCTTTACAAATTTTCAATTTTGTGTTTGCTATTTACTAAACTAAGGATTTTAATGTCGCTAAGTTCTCAACAGCAAAATTTAGATTATTGAATCCCAAATAAATATAGTAAAATAATATATATATTGATGAATTAATTGATATTTTCTTTATATTGAGTTTTTCAACTAAGTTTATGAGACGTTGATGCTTCAATTTTATTTAGGAGATTTCAGATTATTTCACATGACCGCCTCCTGTGTTTTGAAAACTAGTTTCATTTTAAAACCTTTGAAACCCTGTAAGAATAGTATCCAATTTGTAAATATTTACATATAATTACAAATACGTATAAGGAGAGAAGGGTCAACATTAAAGTGCAAGTCTAAACTTGCAATCTTTACTTCACGAAAGTAATGGTCTTTCATGTTTTTTTTGTTTTTGTCATAGCATAGCATGCAGCTAAGTAAAATGAATTCAAATATCGCCTTACAAAACCAATCCTTAATATTACATTACCATTTACCAAATTAAATATCGTTAAAAGAAAGCACCATCTCTACGAGTTATTTTGAGTAAGGAAGAGAAAGCTGCTTCTAAACAAATAGGCCTACTTGAAATTCTTATACCATTTTATCTTAGACTTGATTCCCTTTAATAACCACTTTTTGTTATTTTTAAAAATGTTAATTACGTTTACATATATTTTAAGAACAGTAATTGAAAGATTTTCTCTATATATTAACTTAAATCAACGTAAAATTACCAGAAAATAGACATTTCAGTACCTTTGAACCGATCAAAGGTTTATTAAAACAATGAATGTTCAAGTTACGAGGAAAAGATTTTGCAGTTTTAATAATTAAAATATATTAATATTGTCATCTCCTAATAAGATAGTAATAACCTCAGTCAACTTTTGATATATTTAGGCTAACAGACTTACAAGATTTGAAAAACTACTTAAGCCGATCGCAACTTGACTACAGAAACTAGCAGAAATATTTGTTTAACTATTATTAAGACGTACATTTGTGTGGTTATAACTTTAGTGAATTACTTGTGAATAGTAAGTTTTTTTTTTTTGCTTCATAAGCATGTGCCTAACGTTACCAAACCATATATTGTGTACTTACATGCGGTATTATAAATCTAGACATTTAATTGTGTAATATCATCAAATATCCGAAAAGTTATGGACGTAACGAAATTTAAAAAAAAAGAATAATAATTATTCGCTATTAAATCTTACAAATAAACTATGATCCTTAACTGAATAAGCATCAGCATCACTTGCTTCTCATCAATGGCCTTTCCCAAATTTCAATTTGTGCTTGCTGTTTACGAAACTGAAGATTTTAATGTCAGTAAGTTCTAAGGAGCAATATCGAAAATGTGTATTCCCTAATTAAACCAATGAAACAAAAGATAATGGTGAATTTATGTATAATGTTTTTCAACTAAGCAAATGACACTTTGGTGCTTCAAGTTAGTGTTCACTTTATTCAGGACATCTCAGCTTATTAAACATGACCGTCACTTAAGTTTTGTAAACTAGTTTCATTAAAACCTTTGGAAATACTCTAAGATTGTTACTCATTTGTCCATATTTACAGATAATTACAAATAAGTTTAAAAAATGAAGGGTACAATTAAAGTGCAAGTCTAGACTTGCAATCTTTACTTCATGAAAGTAATGATCCTTCATAGTTTTGTTTCATGTCATAGCATAGCATGCACCTATACGAAATGAATTAAAATATCGCCTAACAAAAACAATCCTAAATACTGACATTACCATTTACCAAATTAAATATCGTAAAACCAGAGCATCATTATTCTCACTAGTTATCTTATGTTAGGAAGAGAAAGCAGTTTTCAAACACAATATGCCTACTTGAACTTATATTTCCATCTTTTATCTTAGACTTGATTTCCTGCGATAACCACTTTCTGTTATTTACTAAATTTTAATTCCGTTTATATAAATATATATTCATCAAGTAATGTTTTAAGTTTAAATATTAAGTAATTTTCTTTGCTAAACATAACCTGAACAAATTTGGACAACGGAGACGTCAACATTGCATGGCAAAATTATGTTTACAATAAACGGAGAAGTGTAAACCTTGAATCACTTTGTAGATTTACCCTGCTCTCTGTAAGCAATTTCTTAATGGTGTTTTTACTTTGTAGATTTACCCTGCTCTCCGTATTCATATCTATACAAACTAAGCAGTAGTCCAACTGTTGTTTTTTCTTTGTAGAATTAACATAGTCAACGTATTTATATCTGTACAAATGATGCAATAGTCCTACTTTTGTTTTTAAGTTGTAGATTTACCCTGCTCTCTGTATTCATAAATATACAAACTAAGCAATAGTCCTACTGTTGTTTTTACTTCTTCGATTTACCCTGCTCTCTGTATTCATAAATATACAAACTAAGCAGTAGTCCTACTATTGTTTTTATCTTGTAGATTTACCCTGCTCTTCATATTCGTATCTATTCAGACTAACTATTGATTTGTATATTCCACACTACATCTTTCGCTTTAAAGATTTGTCTTGAAACTTCCTTCAATTGTAGTTCTTTCTTGGTCTTGACTGATCTGTTCGTAACTAACAAAATAACGAACATCAAGAAGCCGTGTTTCTATTGATATTTTACAAGAATTTAACTCATGATTTTATGATTTTCTTAATTTCCTCTTCTTAATTCAAAATGCATAAGTTGACATATTATAAGAGATAAAAGTAATGATAAAAATGTGTATTGGACCCTTTGATGTGATTTTCTAATTTACATTTTTGTTTTAAAGATGATAACTGATCGATGCGGTAAAAAATCTTTATTTATGCCACATAACACATGTAAATAGTAAATTGAATTATACCTTTGTTAGTCTCTTTTAGTAACCTCTACTCGAGAGCAAGTTGTATCACGTAATCCTTTCAACTAAAAAAAACAAACAAAAATGTCATTTCCTTGTTTGTTTCTTGTTTGGCAAACATCATGATTCTGTGCGCCAGGTATTGTCACTCGTTGAAGTAATCATTTGAGAACTCGATTTCCATAATTTACTTTAAATTTGAAGAAAGGAAACGTTTTCCAGGTTGTTTCTTTTAATTACCAATACAAATAGTTCGAATTAATCAAAAGACAAGAAATAAGGCCGAAATAATGATTAAACAATAAAAGATATTATCTGTGCTATAATTTTGCATCACACATTACGTTATGTTTGATAGGTTTGAAGGAAGTTATAATTTTAAAATTATATTATTCGACAGAGTGACGTGAGAACTGATAACAGCAAATCCAGACGAAGGAGAGACACCGAAAGTAAGTTGCCACTCACTCGAGATTTATTTACTTATATTTTGTGCATATAAGCTTAATTTATTTTAACGATGCAATTCTGGTTTAATTGCACCTGTGTAATTTATTTTAGTGTAATATTAGCTTAGTGCAACTGTATCCACAAGTTAGTGTTAAGTTTTCCTTCATTTCAAAGGGACATTTCACTATTCGTGACAAAAAAATTACAGTTTCGACACATTATTTATATACCATATTCCTTGTTGTATACTCAGTGTCATTTCCTCCTTTCATAAAATTGCAAGGTTTTTTATTGAATGAAACTATGTTGTATGTAGAAATCGGCATGGCTTGTAATGTTAACTAACATAGTCTGGAGTACTTGGAAATGAAATTCAGCTTTTTAGTTTTCCATCTGTCTACGGTCCTCGTTTACACATTATATAAATACCATCAGAATGTAGGAAACCAATTAGTTCAGCGAAGAAGATAATTCAAACTGATTGATTAATATCGTTGAAAAATAATATAATACATAACAAATAAGAACTATTTTTGGGAACGTTAATTGTACTAAATTACTTAAAGAAAAAATATGTTCAACAGCCACTGTTAGGCCGTTTTAAGCGTCGTATTTCTGGGAACGTCCACTGATTGAGCTAAAGTATTCAAAGACACAGATAGCTAAAACTCTGTGTTGTTTGTTCGATTTTCATTCACTTGTATGCATACATGCAAGACAAAAGAAAGTTACCCTGTTTCCTGCTTCACTGATTTTCAGGTTCATCTTACTTCTACTACCAAGAGCCTCAATATCCGAGAGATTGCAAGGAAGTCTATGAACAATGTGATGATCAAACCGAAACTGGTATTTTCATGATTCAGCCCGACGGTGCTCCAGAACCTTTCAAGGTTTATTGTAATAATTCCATCGATGGCGGAGGTTGGACGGTACGTTTTTTATATAAGAAAATTAGGTTTGTACCATGCTGTATTGTTGACTTTGCAGAGACTAACTTGGACTGAATAATGACCTAAGCTTGAAAAACCTCAAGAGTAAAGTTATTACACGACTCGCCACTTTTCTCAATTAAAGGCATGGAAGTTGAAATTTCCTTGTAATGTCTTTACATAAAAAGGGGGAAAAACCAATTTTTTTGTTTTATTTACGTATAGTACATTTCGTATCATCGTTCCCACAACGAATACATTCGATGAGATCTCTATTTACATCATTTTGAATGAACTACTCAAAATTAATAAGAAAATTAATTAAGAAGAATGACAGAAATGTCCGTCGAAAGATTAGATATTACGGAAAAAAGACGTTTTTCCATTCTATCTTCAACAGGTTTTCTTACGTCGAGTCGATGGCGCTGTAAATTTTTACCGTGACTGGAATGAATATAAGAAAGGCTTCGGCTTTCTTCGCCGAGAGTTTTGGCTTGGTAATGACAACATTGCCTATTTGACAAACCAAGGCAACTATGAGCTACGAATCGACATGAATAATGTCAACGGAAAACCATATTACGCCAAGTACAACCTCTTCAGAATTAGTGATGAAAGCAGTAACTACAGATTGACAGATCTTGGTGACTATTTGTCGGAGAGCACAGCAAGTAAGAATAATACAAGTATAGGGGTTTTCTGTGTTATAGTTAAGTTTGGTAGTCTTGAATAATTGTTACGGTATTTCAGTTATATTACTATGAACAAATACTAGCAGAAAACTTTGATTGCTTGTTCATGATACGATGAAGCCATCGTTGTGAGGCTTTGTTAGTATTGTAAACATTTTCGTCCTTCCACTTGGCGAGTATGTGAACATAATAACGGGCAACATATAAAAGCAATTACGTCTACGTTTGAAACGACACTAGCCAAGTACACGCTCTATAAGAATACTTTATGCACACCAAAAGAATATTAACATTATGTAGTTCGTTAAGGATTACTGCCGACACTAAATGAGTTTTAATATGCTGCAGGCCGTTTAAAACCGTTGATATCAGCCCAAGTTTTATGTCTAAACATCTTTAATAGAAATGACCCGTTTAAAAAGGTTCAGTTCCATTCAAATTCCATATGCCAATATTAAGACAATATTACTTGTTCCAAGAAATGAGACATTGGCGAACGTAAGAATGGCATTACGCGGTTAGGCATGATTGCCCTTTCTAGTATAACGAAAAATATGTCAACACAGCCATATAATCAGTATGTAACATTCATCTTATTAATCTTTAAAATTACGTCAGATGGTCCTAAGAATCAAAACAAAAACAAAACGGAAAGATAAGATTAATAATACTTACGTGACACAACTTATAATGCATTTATTTTATGAGTTGCTTCGAACAAGCAAACAATACCACTAGGCTAGAAATACTTTAAAAAAAATTGTCTTTACAAATCTTGTATGTACAAAAAAAAATTAAAAAATCTACTGTCAAATTTGTACTTCAGTGGAAATATAATACTTCGTGGACAAAATCAACACAGACTCAATAAAAGTAAACAATCTTTTATATTTACTAATTGGTTAATGAAAGGCGTTTGTCTAGTCTATTTTCTATGACAAAGATAATATACTTTACAGGCACAAAATCAACCTGAAAGTTTAACAGATGTTTCGACAATTCACCATACAGATGGCATCAGTACTTACATTAATAAATGTGTATGTATTGTAATACAATCAGAAAAAATCTGAAACCCCCAAGTCTGAACAACATTATCTTTATCATTAAAATGCTTTACATAAATTGTGGTACCATATATATTAACTCTACTAACTCCTCCAGTTTTACCTTGAGCCGGTGAATGAAGCATTTATTTATATGCTATGATGATTTCTTAACAACAAGTCCGGACTTTTTATCACACGTGGTAAATTAAGTATTGCATTTAACTATTGTTACTGTCTTTCCTTCAGATTATGACGCTATGGCTAATCACAGAAACATGTCCTTCACTACGAAAGACCGGGACAACGACCGTAATAGTAACAACTGTGCTTCGAAATATTTTGGTGCCTGGTGGTACAATAGTTGTTTTAATACCCACCTGACAAGTCTCTACTTTGGAAACACGGATCATTATCAAAGCATTTATTGGTATAATCTTCCTGAGAGTTATTACAACCTCAAATATGCAGAAATGAAAGTACGCCCTGTACTTTGATGAACAAACGAAACAGATGATACATCTAAATGAAGAATATCGCGACGACATTTTTGATAGAATGAAAACATTTTCCTTTGAGCTACCATTAGATCTTTTTCATTTGTTATATTTTTTGACAAATTGCATTAAATTTAATAACCTGTCATGTATTCTGAGACTCATTGTTACTTTCTTAGTTTTATATGTTTGACAAGAATATAGTGTTAAACTTGAGGCAAACACCAGTGAGGTGTAACAAATGTTAAAATGTTAGGTGTCCATGTTACTTGAACGGTAATAACGCTGTTAACAATTAATCGAAAACGTTCACTAAATTACTGAAACGTAGTTAACATATTTCAACAGAACTGACAAAGGGGGGTCAAAGATCTGCACGACCGTGGTTATTTAGGGACCTTTCAGCGAAAATGTGGGATGAAGAATTATTTTATAATTTTTTGTCAATACAATAGACGAAGGAAAACTATACTATATAATAACACACCAGAAATATTCCACTTCACGACCGGTTTCGTCCTTTTGGGACTCATCAGGCGAAGGTAGGAATCGAACCCCGGATCTTGTGTCAGGAACCGAAGTCAGTCCCACTCGACCACATTGATTAATTGATGTGTTAATGCGTACAAATTGGCTTTGTAAAACTGTCATTGAGGGCGTTACCCAAGTGTTATGGCGCTTTGAATCTGACAATTTTACACCTTGGTTTGCATATAAAGAGTGGTTATTCGTCATTGAAGTATCACGGGTACCTTAATTTTCAACGTGTAATTTATTTGAAGTACCTCGGTCCCTCACCTTGAACGGGTAAGTTATTTTAAGTACCACGGGTCCCTTACTTTCAACGGGTAAGTTGTTCGAAGTACCACGGGTCCGTTACTTTCAACGGGTACGCCATTTGAAATACCACGGCTCCCTTACTTGCAACGGGTAGGTCATTTCAAGAATCACGGTTCCTTCATTTGAACAAGGGCGTTATTCGAAGTACCACGGGTCCCTTACTTTGAATGGGTACGCCATTTGAAGTACCACGGGTCCCTTACTTGCAACGGATAAGCCATTTGAAGTACCACGGATCCCTAACTTTAAACGCGTTATTTATTTGAAGTACCACGGTGCCTTACCTTGAACGGATAGGTTATTTTAAGTACCACGGGTCCCTTACTTGCAACGGGTACGTCATTTCAAGAATCACGGTCCCTTCATTTGAACAAGTGCGTCATTTGAAGTACCACAGGTTCCACTCTTTGAACGAGTACGTCATTTGAAGTACACCGGGCCCCTACTTTAATCGGGTACGTCATTTCAAGTACCACGGGTCCGTTACGTTGACCGAAAAGTCATTGAAGTCCCACGGTCTCTTATTAATAACTTTTTATTAACAACATTGATAATAGCAGTTCTTTACAACAACAACAATTCAAATAAATGGAAAAATATGACTAATATGATTATCTAAAGTTGATACTTTGTACATGGCAAGGTGTGAACGGCATACAAATATTTCAAGATTTCATTGAACAGTGGTCGTAGAAAATTCCTCAAATTCATTTGAGTTTAATTTTACCTCTCCCCACCCTCTATATCATTAAATCCAGGTGCAATGCTTTTTATGCCAAATATTCATGAGTACAAACATTTAATGTCTTTAATTAATGTCCGTTCACAAAATTTGTGTCTATAGTTATGGAAACTGGATCACCAGTACTTAGTATGGAGTAAACATGTTAAAAGAACTAATTAGTGTTTTAGAAACATTCGCCGCAAAAGACTGCTAATACCACATTATTCCCTCTTTCTGTATTCTAAATCCCCTTAGAAAAGCAATCATTGTTTGAGAAGTTTCAAAAAGCTTTCTGCCACAAAATACAGCTACTCTTTCATTCCATATGTCTGTATAGTAAACTACTTCAACCAACATATTTCATCATTACTTGCACTTGGCCACTAATTTGGAAATTTCAAAGCACTATAATTCGTTCAATATGCAAGCAATCGAAATGAACATTCGGATTACTTACACTATGCTAAATTCATGTTATTCTACATATTAAAATAAATGTATGAATATTTTTGTTGGTGCTTTTTAGTCTTGACAAGCTTCCACTGACATAGGAATTTGTCACATCTTGCAGGTTATCCTGTAATTAACGCTACGGTACGTCTCTTCCTTCATTGGTGGAGGCATATCGATAATGCGTACCAGTACATACAGAGTGTGTAATAAATAATGTTAGTAATACTGTGATGAAGCCTATAAGCTTACCAGCCTTACGTTTGAGCAATCAAAGCTGTTTTGGCCTTCTTGCAAGATTTTGTCTTTGATTTTCTCCTAACTTAGGCATTTTTTCTTATGGCATCCTGTCTGGTTTCTCAGGCAAGGTACTGTTTCCTGGTAGTTTTACCATGGTAAGAGCTGAGCTAGCAAGCGTGTTGTGTTATTCAATTATTCAATACAGTGGGTTTTGTGTACACTATAGTTTCAAGGCAGGTGCTACAGGATTGAAGGTCTATGTAAGCTGTGCTCTGATTTGCCAATATGCTGATATCAATTAGGGAATTTGGCAAATGATAGCCGATCGAATTAAAGAGAAGTTACATATCAATTTGATTTGTGCTTTTCACGTACAACTGTGCGCGTCCCCTGCACACGCAAATCCCGTTCAATCGAAAACTGTACAGACATTAACTCTGGAGGGCTCTTCTGATGTCGTACATGACTGACTGATATTATTTAATACACGGATTTTCATGTACACCCATGTGTACACTACTGATTAGAGGGGGAAAAACAATTTAACAACGAAAGTTGCACATTGGGATCTGGATATCGATTTCCAAATCGAGTTTTGTTCTACAGTGAAAAGTAGGGTTGAACTTTTGTCTGCGCGGTTGTTAAAAAGACTTTATGGATTGACGTAATACGTGGCTGACTGAATACGTCATAGTAAAAACTAGCCAATGATGTCATTTTCTTTTACACTTCTGACACGCCCACATAGGGACCTTATCCAATCAAAAACCCTTGCGATGAAAACTCCTCAAAAATGACTTTTCATAGTCAAGCTCGTGCCCGTGCCAGTGCATATGCATACACGTTTACACACGCAACCGTACAAGCCTCGCCCATTTAACCAATCGGGATATAGAATGTGGCAGGATATAAATTATACATTGCGTTGAATGGATTATTGACAGCTGTGAATATTGACAGTGGAAGTGCGACTCTTCCATATATGGAAACAAATTGATATGACACGGAGGGCCGATTAAGACAGGAAATTAAGCAAATAGATATTGAATGGTCGATATTGGTCATTCATATGCATAACATGGAGTGAACTTACAATTTTGGAAGGGGGGTATCAAAAATAATGTGTGTGTGTGTGTTTGTGTTTTTCTAGCCTATGTGTGTGGACCAAACGTTTGTCATGAACTCATAAACCGTGATACCTATAGATCTTAAACTCGGTAGCGTTAGCGTGGGTATGGGATTGAGGGCCACAGTGACGTCATATGATGAAATGGGGTAAATGTAAAATTTGACTAATCTTGCGCACGTACCACAATGACCTAAACTGAGTTGTTTACTTATTTCAATTGTGAAGTCCAGCTAAAGTGAAACTCTTAACAAAATTGTATGAATTTAAATTCAATAAAACTAATCAGTTAAAGCAACAGAATGCCCAGCGACACATTTCCAATAAATAACGTCAGTGCACAAAGTTTCCCACCTTAGCCAACCCCACTTTTCACAGATACATACCAACAGATTACAACACCATAATTTCATCTAATAATTTATTGAGCTTTAATTCACATGTAGATGATTATAGTTCATAAATGCATGTTCCAAAATTTTCGCTACCATTACGAAATCTCCAAAGTAAACTATGATATTTCAGCGATATTTCAGCGATAACTAAAAATTAAACTCAGATTCATACGTTAAGATTTTTCTTCTTGTTACGAATCCAAATATGAGATTCCCTATTGAGACTGAGCGGTACTCGGTAATCTGCTTTGTTTTGATTTTGTTTTTTGATTGCCTTACTTTTATTTTATTTTTGGACATAAGCTGAACAGATGTATTCGAATAACAAGGTTATCTCTGTAAAAAGGCAACTTCCTTTGTCAGCTCTGTTGTTTTGATAAGATTTCCGAACAGTCACGTTATTCCTTGTCTTTGTTCCAGTTATACTTATGAATACATTAAAGCAACATCTGCGTTAACTAATCTAAGCAAAAACAAAAAATAATTTGTCATAATACCATCACAAAGATGCTTAAATAACTGACATTTCAAATAGTCCACAGTTGGTTAACTACTGTGAACAAAACTATAATGATAAGGTACATCATTTTAATAGGGTATATTTAATTTAAACAGTGGTAGGTCCGATGTAGGTTTCATCAAATTTGAAGCAATCCTCAGTTTAAAGTTTGACAATATTGCTGTAAACTATCATTGAAATCCAACATTTGCAGCTTTAAACTCTGTAAAGAGCAGCAAAATATTCACTCCCTTTGTTTACTTTCTTGATGATAGAGATCTGTTTAATATATATCGTTATTTATGTAGCAATGTTTGATAAACAGTTTGCAATAAGAAATAAAGATATTTTGAAATGAATTTCGAAAGTACAAATATCCAGATCACTGTTTTTGGCATGTACGTTTTTAAGGAAAGTAACTGGTTTATACAACAACTGGTGAACACGTCAATCTAATATCAAAATAATTTAGGGAATTTAAAAAAAAAATACATATAATCCAATATATCACTTCCTGCATTGACTTTCCTGATAATCCATTAAATATTGTTAAACGGTAAATATCTTACATTTAACGTTATGCTGTAGAATGGATCGAGTTGTACAGTAACTTAGTACATCCCAGTACATGCTTATATTATTTTGGACATGTCATTGCCAGATAAAAAAAAAAAAACTATCAAATGCATTCCAGGTATTTCAATCACAATGCCATGTATTATGTCTGAAGTATGAAGTATGAAATCAAACGTACTTAGAGCTCGAGCCAGTTTAGTAATGAATTTTGTTTGTAACATAACAGTACTAGGGTAAGCCTCAGACGTCTTACTTAAAAATGTGAAAAGAATTCTCAGAAAGTGTATCTTGAAACAAACTGCGTGTACATGAAACGTATATGTTGGTTGTTGAGTCTGTTCATCATACACACTCAACACAAATTGGAGAATCAAGGACAAGATGTTTTGAGCAAGTGGAGTAAAGAAAGTAACACTTTCGTATCGACTGCGCAGACTTGCCAACATACGCACAGAAGAAAGGGGCAGGGAGGCTAACGAAACAAATGTATCATACATTTTATATAAACTGTTCAAGAAGTATTTTGAGTGAATTATGACATGGTTATAAAGATCTTGAGACAATTAAGTTCTGAACAAATGTAGTTTACCTAAATCCCGTCATGTAAAGCGCATAAGTTAACGCGTGATATGGAATTTAACATGTTACCCTAACAACCAAACTGTAAACCTGGGTGTCGGTAACCTGTTCAACCAATCTGTACTTTATGTATGGAAAATAAAATTCACATATTGTTGAAAACTCTATCCATTACTTTTGATATCGAAGAAAGTGACCAATTACATGCCAATGAGAACAGTGAACAATAGTGTTGTAGTACTCGAAAAGAAGCCATATTTGGTACTAGAGTACTTTTTGCGAGTACTTGGTACACGCACTCGGTGGAAGTACTCGAGTGTTACAGTACTCGCACTAGTCACTTAGAACCAGAGTTCGAATGAAAAAGCGCTCGTACTCGGTACACGGATTCTAAAATGACGTGTTCGGACTCTGGTACTTGGTATTCGGAACCTCAAGTACTAGCATGTACTTGGTGCTCGGATAATAGTAAGTACTCACAACACTGATAAAAAACTAAAAAGAAAAGGATGTATCAAAGCAGAACGCAATAAGACATGTCGTCTTGTGCTAATAGTCATAATGCAAATAGACTGGCCATTTTCCAAACGGATTTAGACAAATTTAATCTCTATGCCGCTAACGCGCCGTTCAGTACAATCATTTCATTTGTATGGGTTATGATTATGTTATTATATCATCTCTATTTTAAGAAGTAAAGTTGATATAAATCATTTATTCCTGATAGATCTTACAATATTACAACATCACACTTGCAATGCGAATTAGCATCACATTGGCTTCACAAAACAATGCGACAAGACTAAAGTTTTTCTGTTTAACTATACACGGAAGTTAAAAAAGGTTATGACCGTATTCTATCTAAATGTATACATCAATGAAAAGCCAGATATATTGCAAGTCCAATGACGGTTCAAGGCATATCCATGATATATGATTCAAAATATATCTAAGGGTCTTTCAAGGGTCATATTAAAAGTAATGCTCCATATTTTGTACAAATGAAACAAATAAAGAATGGTAATTGATTTAAAAATTCCCTTTTAAGGTAAATATTGTAAAAAATTATCTAAACACACATAAGCTAAGGAGGACTTCTGGGCTCGTGTGGGAAGTAAGGAAAAGCCAATGTACCTCTGGTAAATTTTATTAAAATGAAATTATTCATAAAGACGTTAACATAATTTCATACTTGAGTTGATGAATCGAGACGATTCAAGGTTTCCATAGTATTAACAGTTGTTTCCTTAAGCTGAGAGATCCATCGTATTTGAGAACTACATTCATTCGTCTTGCAGGCTCTGCTCAGAAGATATCATTCTAAATAAAGTCTACATTTCATTCAATCCACCATGAAGTTACAGCTGTTGTGCTTCTTCGTTTTTGGAGTTTTTCTTCTGGAGTTTCTTTCTGTAGAATCTTCTGATGAAGTGGTAAGTCTTTCAATTATATTTCAGAACGTTTTCATTATTTATCGAACTGTCCATTTTCATATCTTTTCAATATTAATTTTGTCTAAATGTTAAAAACATATTTTCTCTTTCACAATTTCTTCTCTTTTCTTTGCTAAATCGGTGTATGCAGATTTTCAGACTGATTTCTTGTTTTTATTTTGTCAATCTTTCTTCACTGCTAACCATATCACTTAAATCTTTGAATACTTCAGATTGTCTCAATTATATACTTGTTCTAAGTAACATCTTTTTTATCAAAATACATGTTTATACATATCTGAAAGATATCTAGAAAACCTATGTCTTTATTTACTCAAAAAAAAAACATTTTCTCTACTCTTTGAAAAGCCCCGTTAATCCTTCTTACAGCAACCCCCTTTAAAAATATATACAAAATATTATAATGCACTGGGAAGTTATAGTATTTATCATCTATAAAGCCTAATTGTTAACAAAGTTAATACATGCAGGGACACTGATTTTAACACGATTTTGTTTTAGGCTTTCCAATGACTTGAAAAATATTTTTGTCCATGTATACGTTACATAGACAATAACTTGATTTCATTTTTTTTAAATAATAATTAATATAAAATGCCGAAAGTAATTTCCAATACTAAGAAAGAGAACTGAAGTTTCGAACATACTTCTAAAATGTTCAGCACCGTAACATCCTATTATCGTACAAGCATTTTACTAATAGTAATTGGCAGCCTTTTCCCTTACATGTACTTAAATCAACTTTTAATTAACATAATATGGACATTTCAACACCTTTGAACCAAACAATGAATGTTGAAGTACGAGAAAAGGATTTTTTGCAGTTTGGATGATCAAAATATACTTATATTTGCACCACTTAATAAGTTAGTATAACCTCATTTAACTTTGGATATATTTAGGCTAACAGACAAACAAGATTGGAAAAACTACTCAAGCCGAGCGATACTTGACTACATAAACTAACATATATATTTATTTAACTAATATTAAGAATAACATTGGTTTCTTATTAATTTAGTGATTCCTATGATAATACCAAGTTTCTTTGCTTCATAAGCATGTGCTTAATATTACCGAACCGTATTTGGTTTACTAACATGCGGTTTTATATATCTAGACTGGTCACTGTTGAATACCATCAAATGTCCTAAGGGCGATAGGCATAACGAAATTCAATACCTAAATAACTATTCGCTATTAAATCTTCCACATAAAGCATGATCCTTGCCTGAATAGGTAGACCAGCTGCATCACCGGAATATTGAATCCCAAAATAAATAAATAAATTAAATACTATATATTGATAAATTTATTGATAATTTTTCAACTAAGTTTATAAGACGTTGATGCTCCAATTAATTGTTCACTTTATTTAGGAGATTTTTAGCCTATTGAACATAACCGCCACCTGTATTTTGAAAACTAGCGTCATATATAAACCTTTGAAACCCTGCAAGAATATAATTCAAGTTGTTAATATTTACATATACTTACAAATAGGTATTAGGGGGAAGGGTGCAAGTCTAGACTTGCAATTTTTACTTCAGGAAAGTAATGATGCTTCATGTTGTTTGTTTTATATCATAGCATAGCATGCAGCTAAATGAAATGAATTCAAATATCGCCTTACAAAAACAACCCTAAATATTGACATTACCATTTAACAAATTAAATATCGTTAAACAAAAGCATCATCTTCACCAGTTATTTGAGTAAGGAAGAGAAAGCAGCTTCTAAACAAATAGGCCTACTTGAAATTCTTATACCATTTTATCTTAGACTTGATTCCCTTTAATAACCACTTTTTGTTATTTTTTAAATGTTAATTACGTTTACATATATTTTAAGAATAGTAATTGAAAGCTTTTCTCTATATATTAACTTAAATCAACGTAAAATTACCAGAAAATAGACATTTCAGTACCTTTGAACCGATCAAAGGTTTATTAAAACAATGAATGTTCAAGTTACGAGGAAAAGATTTTGCAGTTTTAATAATTAAAATATATTTATATTGTCATCTCCTAATAAGATAGTAATAACCTCAGTCAACTTTTGATATATTTAGGCTAACAGACTAACAAGATTTGAAAAACTACTTAGGCCGATCGCAACTTGACTACAGAAACTAGCAGAAATATTTGTTTGACTATTATTAAGAAGTACATTTGTGTGGTTAACTTTAGTGAATTACTTGTGAATAGTAAGTTTTTTTTTGCTTCATAAGCATGTGCTTAACGTGACCAAACCATATATTGTGTACTTACATGCGGTATTGTAAATCTAGACATTTAATTCTGTCATATCATCAAATATCCGAAAATTTATGCACGTAACGAAATTAAAAAAAAATAATAATTATTCGCTATTAAATCTTACAAATAAACTATGATCCTTAACTGAATAAGCATCAGCATCACTTGCTTCTCATCAATGGTCTTTCCCAAATTTCAATTTGTGCTTGCTGTTTACGAAACTGAAGATTTTAATGTCAGTAAGTTCTAAGCAGCAATATCGAAAATGTGTATTCCCTAATTAAACCAATGAAACAAAAGATAATGGTGAATTTATGTATACTGTTTTTCAACTAAGCAAATGACACTTTGGTGCTTCAAGTTAGTGTTCACTTTATTAAGGACATCTCAGCTTATTGAACATGACCGTCACTTGTGTTTTGAAAACTAGTTTCATTAAAACCTTTGGAAATACTCTAAGATTGTTACTCATTTTGTCCATATTTACAGATAATTACAAATAAGTTTAAAAAATGGAAGGGTACAATTATAGTGCAAGTCTAGACTTGCAATCTTTACTTCATGAAAGTAATGATCCTTCATAGTTTTGTTTCATGTCATAGCATAGCATGCACCTATACGAAATGAATTAAAATATCGCCTAACAAAAACAATCCTAAATACTGACATTACCATTTACCAAATTAAATATCGTAAAACAAAAGCATTATTATTCTCGCTAGTTATGTTAATGTTAGAAAGATAAAGCACAATACGCTTACAAACACACTAGGCTTACTTGAAGTTCTTTTTGACATCTTTTATCGTAGACTTGATTCCCTGTGATGACCACTTTTTGTTCTTTACTAAATGTTAATTCAGCTTATATATATTTATATATCCATCAAGTAATGTTTTCAGTTTAATAGTAAGTTATTTTCTTTGCCAAACACAACCTGAACAAGTGTGGACAACGGAAACGTCAACATTGCAAGGCAAAATTATGTTTACAAAAAACGGAGAAGTCTAAACCATGAATCACTTTTTAGATTTACCCTGCTCTCCGTATTCATATCTATAAAAACTAAGCAGTAGTCCAACTGTTGTTTTTCATTTGTAGAATTAACCTGGTCATCGTATTCATATATGTGCAAACTATGCAATAGTACTACTGTTGTTTTTACTTTATAGATTTACCATGCTCTCCGTATTCATATCTATACAAACTAAGCAATAGTCCTACTGTTGCTTTTACTTCGTAGATTTACCCTGCTCTTCATATTCGTATGTATACAAACTAACTATTGATTTGTATATTCCACACTGCATCTTTCGCTTTAAAGATTTGTTTTGAAACTTCCTTCAAATTGTAGTTCTTTCCTGATCTGTTCGTAACTAACACAATAACGAACATAAAGAAGCTGTGGTTCTATTGATATTTTACAAGAATGTCATGATTTTATGATTCTCTTAATTTTCCCTATTCTCTATACAAAATACAGAAGTTGACATATTTAAGAGATTAAAGTAAAGATAAAGATGTGATTATTCTAATTTACATTTTTGTTTTAAAGATGATAACTGATCGACGCGGTAAAATATCTTTATTTATGCCACATAACACAATGTAAATAGTTACTTAAATTATACCTTTGTTAGTCACTTTTAGTAACCTCTACCATAGAGCAAGTTGTATCATGTGCTCCTTTCAACTTAAAAGCACTAAAAAATTGTCATTTCCTTGTTTATTTCTTGTTTGGCAAACATCAAGATTCTATGTGCCAGGTATTGTCACTTGTTATAGGAAAGTTTTGAAAATCCGCTTTCTACAATTTACTTTAAATTTGAAGAAAGGAAACGTTTTCCCGACCGTTTCTTTTATTTATCAAAACAAATAGTTCGAATTAATCAAAAGACAATAAATAAGGCCAAAATAATGATTAAACAATAAAGGA
This sequence comes from Apostichopus japonicus, assembly GCF_037975245.1. NCBI lineage: Eukaryota > Metazoa > Echinodermata > Holothuroidea > Aspidochirotida > Stichopodidae > Apostichopus > Apostichopus japonicus. The sequence goes on along the minus strand of NC_092569.1, from coordinate 25,601,190 downwards.
GATTATCTGTGCTATAATTTCGCATCACACATTACGTTATGTTTGATAGTTTTGCAGGAAGTTATAATTTTTAATTTATATTATTTGACAGAGTGACGTGAGAACTGATAACAGTAAATCCAGGCGAAGAAGAGACACAGAAAGTATGTTGCAACACGCTCGATATTCATTTACTTATATTTTGTACATATAAGCTTATTTCACTTTAACGATGCAGTTCTCATTTGATTGCATCGGTGTAATTTATTTTAGTGTCATATTTGCTAAGGGCAACTGTATCTACAAGTTAGTGTTAAGTGTTCCTTCTTTTAAAAGGGAAATTTAACTATTCGTTACCAAACAAAATAACACTTTCGACATATTATATATTTACCATATTCTTTGCTTTTTACTCTGTTTCATTTCCTACTTTCATCAAATTGCAAGGTTTTTTGTTGAATGAAACTATTTTGTATGTAAAAATGAACCTGGCTTGTAATGTTAAATAACATAATCTGGAGTACTTGGAAATGAAATTCAGCTTTTTAGTTTTCATTCTGTCTACGGTCCTCGTTTACACGTTATTTAAATACCATCAGAATGTAGGAAACCAATTAGTTCAGCTAAGAAGATTATTCAAACTAATTGATTAATATCGTTGCAAAATAATATAAAAAATAACAAATGAGAACTATTTTTGGGAACTTTAATTAGAATAAATAACGTCAACTGATTGAACTCAAGTATTCAAAGAAACATATAACTAAAACTCTGTGTTGTTTTGTTCGATTTTCATTCACTTCTATGCATATATGTAAGACAAAAGAAAGTTACCCTGTTTCCTGCTTCACTGATTTTTCAGGTTCATCTTACTTTTACTACCAAGAGCCTGAATATCCAAGAGATTGCAAGGAAGTCTATGAACAATGTGATGATCAAACTGAATCTGGCATTTTCATGATTCAGCCGGACGGTGCTGCAGAACCGTTCAAGGTTTATTGTAATAATTCCATTGATGGCGGAGGTTGGACGGTACGTTTTTTATATAAGAAAATAAGGTTTATACCATGCTGTATTGTTGAATTTGCAGAGAGTAATAACTAACTTCGACACATTGTGACTAAAGCTAAGACAACCTTAGGAGTAAACTCTTACTGCACTAATTGCCACTTCTCTCAATTCAATGCCATATCTTTATTAGAGAAAAAAAGTATGTATTTGTTTTATTTACGTAAATAACATTTCGTGTAATCATTTTCATACCAAATAAATCATATGACATCTCTATTTACATTAATTTAAATGAACTATGGTACTGAAAATATATATTGAAGAATAAAAGAAATTTCCTTCGAAAGATTAAATATTACGAAAAAGAAGATTTTCCTTTTTAATCTTTAACAGGTTTTCCTACGTCGAGTCGATGGCGCAGTTAATTTTTACCGTTACTGGAATGATTATAAGAAAGGCTTCGGTTTTCTTCGCCGAGAGTTTTGGCTTGGTAATGACAACATTGCTTATTTGACAAACCAAGGCAACTATGAGCTACGAATCGACATGAATAATGTCAACGGAAAACCATATTACGCCAAGTACAACCTCTTCAGAATTAGTGATGAAAGCAGTAACTACAGATTGACAGATCTTGGTGACTATTTGGCAGAGAGCACAGCAAGTAAGAATAATACACGTATTTTGGGGTTTTCTGTGTTATAGTAAAACATTTCAAGTTAAGTAGTCTTGGGTAATTGTTGCGGTCTTCCAATTATATTACTATAGAAGAACTTAGAGAAAACTTTGATTGCTTGTACAAACTACGCTGAAGCCATCGTTGTGAGGCTTTGTTAGTATTCTATACATTAACGTCCTTCCACTTTATGAGTATGTTAGCAAAATAACGGGCCGCATATAAAAGCATATTTCCTCTACATTTAAAAAAGCACTAGCCAAGTACAAGTTGTAAAAGAATACTAGATGCACACAAAATGAATTTTAACACATGATGTAGGTCGTTAAAAACCGTTGAAATCAGCCTACGTTTATATCTATAGCACATTTTTTTACTTTGAGAAATGACCACTTTAAAACACTTTTTTTCAAATTCCATATGACAATATTAACAAAAGGTTACTTGTTCCAAAAAAATGAGACGTTGACGGACGTAAGATTGCCATAACGCGGTTAGGCATGATGTCCTACTTATAACGAAAAAAAAATCAACACAGCCATCATAAGTAATAGGTCACTCACGTCTTAGACAGTAATCTGTAAATTTAGATACAATAACAGTCTATTATCAACTGATTTTTACATCAGTTTGTCTTCAAAATCGGAACACAAAACCAAACGGAAAGATAACATGAATAATACTTACATGACAGAACTTATAAAACATTCATTTGATAAGTTGGTTAGAACAAGGAAACAATACTACTAGGCTAAATTACATATATATATATATATATATATATATATATATATATATATATATATATATATATATATATATATATATATATATATATAAATTGCCTTTACAAATCTTGTTTGTAATAAATGACAAAATATTTGCTGTTGAATATGTGCTTAAATGGAAATCAGGGGGCACAGTTAAAGTATGTAATCTTTGCAATTTACTACCCCTTTTGTCTAGTCTACTTTATTGAACAAAAATAAATTGATAATATACTTTACAAGCAAACAATCGACCTAAAAGTATAACAATGTTTTGACCATTCATCATGCAAGTGGCATCATGCGTCACGTTAATAAATGTGTATATATTTTAATACAATCGGATAAAAGAAAATAATTAGAAACAAGGACAAAACTCTGAAACTCACAAATTTGAACAACATAATCTTTAGTAATAAAATACTTTACAGAGACTCTGTCAACATATATATTAACTCTACTAAATCCTCCAGTTATAACGTGAGCTGGTGGATTAAGAATTTATTCATATGCTATGATAATATCTTAACAACAAGTTCGGATTATTTATCACAAGTAGTAAATGGAGTAATGAACTTACGTATTGTTACTGTCTTTCCTTTAGATTATGACGCTATGGCTTATCACAGAAACATGTCCTTCACTACCAGAGACCGGGACAACGACAGATATAGTACTTACAACTGTGCTTCAAAATGGTATGCAGCTTGGTGGTACGATTATTGTCATCATTCCCAACTGACAGGTCTCTACTTTGGAGCAACGGGAAATTATCAAAGCATTTATTGGTATAATCTTCCTGAGAGTTATTATAACCTCAAATATGCAGAAATGAAAGTACGACCTCTACTTTGATGAACAAACGAAACGGATGAGACATGAACTCTAAATGAAGAATATCGTGACAACATGTTTGGTTGAATGAAAAAAAATATCTTTTATGCTACAGTTGGATCTTTGTCGTTTGCTATATAATTGGATCACAAATTGCATTTAATGTAATAAACTGTCTTATATTCTGAGACTCATTGTTACTTTCTAAGTTTTCTGTGTTTGACAAAAATATAGTGTTAAACTTAAGGCAAGTACCGGTGAGATGTAACAAATACGGTGTCCATGTTACTTGAACGGTAATAAAGATATTAACAATTGGTAACATCGCCTTATCGAAAACGTTCACTAATTTACTGTAAACGTAGTGTGTAGATTTTAACAGAACTGACAAAAGGGTGCCAAAGGTCTATAGGACCGTTGTTATATATGGACCATGCAGCGGAAATATGGGATGAAGAATTATTTTATTACTTCTGTAAATACAACAGACGAAGGGAAACTTCATCAAGGGAGTTCCATGACATGAAATTGTCCCGACCTGGTTATCGATGCTCCTGCATTTGGCCCAATTTCAAACAGAACCTTGGCGGCTTCTCTTATCGAAAGAACTAGAACAATGTCATCCAGGCCCCGTAGGAAGCGCATACCTATCCCATCACCCACCCCCATCATATCGTCACTCATCGAAAAGGATTATTATTATTATTGTAAAATCCATCATTGTACTTTTGAACTGGTATTTCTGCAAAGTTTGATGTCCTACTTCACCATCATTGAGCAAAAAGTCCATAAACTATGGTGTGGGACCAAAATGAATGTATATATATATATATATATATATATATATATATATATATATATATATATATATAAATATATATATATGTATATAGATATAGATATAGATATATATATATATATATATATATATATATATATATATATATATATATATATATGTATATATTGTTACGTGACCGTTCTCATTCTTAATGTGGAGAACAGATCACGTGGCATAAAAAGGAGAACAAAAGGATGAAAGTAAGTTTAGAGCATTTAATAAGCTATTTACATGGCCGAACAAATAATAAATAGGAACATAATACATAATTACAGTTTCTTAATTCACTTAACGTCTTACTGGACCTGGGAGAGCCGAGGGGAGAGTTTCTGCTTAGTTTCTGGAGTTACCTTAGTGCTAGGCGGATAGTGACCATTTTGCTTTAGAATGGTTGAAGTAAAGTAATTAGGCTGGTTGTAGAGAAGTTCAGGTAGAGCGGCGAGAATCCATTAGAGAGTAGTAGGTCGGAGTTCCGACAAAAGTATAGAGTTAAATATATACTGTGTTTAATATGGGCACAGTTATCAAAGCCAAGGAACCATCAGAGGTGTGGCGACAACCTCTTAACGGAACGAACGGAGGAAACGGAGAGGGCGCTCAATCGGGCGTCTGCGGCTTTTATACCCGGAGTGTAAAAGAATGTTCTAGTGTTATATATAAATAAATAAATATATATATATATATATATATATATATATATATATATATATATATATATATATATATATATATATATATATATATATATATATATATATCATACGCTTCAATCGGATTTTATTCTTACATTTAATTGTGAATGAATTATACTACTCTTTCGGGCAAGTCGTTTGAAGTACCACTGGTCCCTTATTTTGAAAGGGTACGTCACATGAAGTACCACGAGCCCCTCACTTTCAACGGGTACGCTATTTGTAGTACCACGGGTCCCTTACTTTCAACGGGTACGCCATTTGAAGTACCACGAGTCCCTTTCTTCGAACGATTACGTCATTTCAAAATCCCTCAAATCCATTTGAATATAAGTTTACCTCTCCCCACCCTCCTTATTGTTAGGTCCAGGTGCAGTGTTTGTTATGTCAAATATTCTTGAGTACAAACATTAATGTCTTTAATTAATATCCGCACATATTATGTGTCTATAGTTATGTGGAAACTGGATCACCAGCACTTATAAAGGATTTAACATGTTAAAAAAAACTATTTAGTGTTTTAGAAACATTCGCCACAAAAGACTGCTCTTACCACAGTATTCACTCTTTCTGTATTAAAAATCACCTTAGTAAAGCAATCATTAATTGAGAAGTTTCAAAAAGGTTTCTGCAGGAAAGACATCTATTATTTCATACCATAGTTCTTCATAATAAACTATTTCAATCAACATATTTCATCATTAGTTACACTTGGCCAATAATTTGCGAAATTTCAAAGCACTTTAATTCGTTCACTAGGCAAGCAATCGAAATGAACATTTCGGAGTACTTACAGCATCCTTAATTCATTTTATTCTGCATAGCCTATGAAATAAATTAAAAAAATATTTTTTCGGTGCTTTTTAGTCTTGACAGGCTTCCACTGACATAGGAAGTTGTCACATCCTGCAGGTTATTCTGTAAATCACAAAAGGATCGAGTCAATGGCGCTGCAAATTGTTACCGTTACTGGAATGAGTGTAAGAAAGGATTCGGCTTTCTTCGCCGAGAGTTGTGACTTGGTAACAACAACTTTGCTCATTCGACAAACCTAAATTATTTTCTTTTCAAACTTTGAATATTTCGCACTCCAAATTTCCTTGAAAGAACTTCAGTGCAGAAATTTTCCCACCTTAGCCAACCCCACTTTTCACAGACACAAACCAACATATTACAACACCTTCATTTCTTCAAATAATTTATTGAGTTTGAATTCACATGTAGATTATTATAGCTCATAAATTCATGTCCCAAAAGTAAAGAAAGAAACACTTTCGTATCGAATGCACAGACTTGCCAACATAAGCACAGAAGAAATGGGCATGGAGCCTAACGAAAAGAATTGTATAATACATTTTATATAAACTGTTAAGAAGTATTTTGAGTAAATTATGACATGGTTATAAAGATAACCGTGTTCGTCATTTTATGACAATTAACTTACTGAACAAATACAGTTTACCTAAATCCAGTCATGTGAAGCGTATAACGCGTGATATGGAATTTAACATGTTACCCTAACAACCAACTGTAAACCTGGTTGTCGGTAACCTGTTCAACCAATCCGTACTTTACGTATTGAAAATAAAATTCACATGTAGTTGAAATCTATATCCATCACTTTTAATATCGAAGAAATTGAACAATTATATGCCCAGGAGAACAGGGAACATAAATGTTGTAGTACTCGAAAAGTAGCCCTACTCAGTACTCGAGTACTTTTTGCGAGTACTTGGTACACGCACTCGGTGAAAGTACTCGAGTGTTACAGTACTCGTACTAGTCATTCAGAACCAGAACTCGAATGAAAAAGCGCGGCACTCGGTACACGGATTCTAAAATGAGGTGTTCGAAGTCCGGTACTTGGTACTCTGAACCTGACTGAACTTGCATGTACTTGGTACTCGGATAATAGTAAGTACTCACAACACTGATGAAAAACTAAAAAAAAAAGGATGTATCAAAGCAGAACGCACCAAGACATGTGGTAATATCTTTATTTTAAAAAGGGGAAAAAGCAATATATATTTTTGTTTTATTTACGTAAAGAACATTTCGTGTAATCGATTGCACAACAAATACATTATGAGGCTTTTTATTAACATCAATTTGAATGAACTACTCGAAATTAATACTGAAGAATAAAAGAAATGTCCGTCGAAAGAGTAAGTATTACGGGAAAAAAAAGGATTTTCCTACATCGAGTCGATGGCGCTGTAAATTTTTACCGTGACTGGAATGATTATAAGAAAGGATTCGGCTTTCTTCGCCGAGAATTTTGGCTTGGTAATGACAACATTGCTTATTTGACAAACCAAGGCAATTATGAGCTACGAATCGACATGAATAAAATCAACGGAAAACCATATTACGCCAAGTACAACCTCTTCAGAATTAGTGATGAAAGCAGTAAGTACAGATTGACAGATCTTGGTGACTATTTGTCGGAGAGCACAGCAAGTAAGAATAACACACGTATTTTGTGTTTTCTGTGTTAAAGTAAAACATTTCAAGTTTTGTAGTCTTGGGTAATTGTTACGGTCTCCCAATTATAGTACTATAGAAATATTAACAGACATATTTGCTTGCTTGTAACTACCATGCTGTAGCAATCGTTGTGAAGCTTTGCTAGTAATGTAAACATTAACGTCCTTCCACTCGACGATTATTCTAGACAAATAACGCTCGATAAATTACTATAGAAATATTGACTGAAAACTTTGATTGCTTGTACATACTACACTGAAGCCATTGTTGGGAGGCTCCGTTAGTGTTGTAAACATTTACGTTCTTCCACTTGGCGAGTATGTTAGCAAAATAACGGGCCACTTATGTAAACAACACTTTCCAAGTACACGCTGTAAAAGAATACTTTATGCACGAAGGTAACTTTATTATGCTGTAGGATTATGGTATAAACAACATGAATTTGAATATGCTGTAGGCCGTTATAAAACATTGATATCAGCCCACGTTTTATGTTGTATCACATTTTTTGGGTTGTTGAGAAATGACTCCTTAAAAAGACTTTGTTCACTTCAATTCCATATGCCAATATTAGCACAGGTTTACTTGTTCCAAGAAATGAGACATTGGCGAACGTAAGAATGGCATTACGCGGTAAGGCATGATTACCCTACGTAGTATAACGACAAACATGTTAACACAGCCATCACAATCAATAGGTAACACGCGTCTTAGACAGTAATCTGTAAATTTGGATACAGTAAGAGTTTATCATATACTGGTTATTACGTCAGTTCCTCCTGAGAATCAGAAAAAAAAAACAACGGGAAGATAACATTTATAATACTTAGATGACAGAACTTATAAATACATTTATTTGATAAGTTGGTCAGAACAAGGAAACAATGTTACTAGGCTAAAATAACATAAATATATATATATATATATATATAGAAATTGTCTTCACAAATCTTGTTTGTAATAAATGTAAACATTCTACTGTCGAATTTGTACCTAAATGGAAATCAACCGACACAGTTAAATGATGCAATCTTTGCAATTTACTACTTGGTTAATAACTCCGTTTGTTATTATTTATATACCATATTACCATCTATATATATATATATATATTTATATATATATATATATATATATTTATATATATATATATATATATATATATATATATATATATATATATATATATATACCATATATATACCATATTATTTATATACCATATCCCTTGTTGTTTACTCTGTGTCATTTCCTCCTTTCATCAAATTGCAAGGTTTTTTTATTGAATGAAACTATGTTGTATGTAAAGACGAACCTGGCTTGTAATGTTAACTAACATAGTTTGGAAATGAACATGACTTGTATTGTTTACTAATATGAACTCAAGTACTTTGAAATGAAATTCAGCTTTTCACGTTTCATTCTGTCTGCGTTCCTAATTTACACGTTATTTAAATGCCATCATTGGTAGGAAACCAATTAGTTCAGCTAAGAAAATAATTGAAACTAACTGATTAATATCGTTGAAAAATAACAAAGTATAAAAAAATAAAGAAATATTTTTGGGAACGTCTATTGAACTAAATTACTAAAAGAGAAAAATATGTTCAGCAGCCACTGTGAGGCCGTTTAAGCGTCGTATTTCTGGAAACGTCCATTGATTGAACTAAAGTATTCAAAGAAACAGATAGCTAAAACTCTGTGTTGTTTTGTTCGATTTTCATTCACTTCTATGAATGCATGTAAAACAAAAGGAAATTATCCTGTTTCCTGCTTCACTGATTTTTCAGGTTCATCTTACTTCTGCTACCACGAGCCTGAATATCCGAGAGATTGCAAGGAAGTCTATGAACAATGTGATGATCAAACTGAATCTGGTATTTTCATGATTCAGCCGGACGGTGCTCCAGAACCTTTCAAGGTTTATTGTAATAATTCCATTGATGGTGGAGGTTGGACGGTACGTTTTTTATATAAAGAAACTTAAGTTTGCACCATGCTGTATTGTTGAATTTGCAGAGAGCAACAACTAACTTCGACATAATTGTGACCTAAGCTTAGACAACCTTAGGAGTAAACACTTTTTACACGCTTTGACACTTTTCACCATGATATGGTGAAACTCCTTGGAATAACTTTATTTTAAAAAGGAAATCAAAACAATATATATTTGTCTTTATTTACGTAAAGGACACTTCGTGTAGTCGTTTCCACTATAAATAAATTATATTGCATCTACATCAATTTGAATGAACTACTCAACATTACTATTGAAGAATAAAAGAAATGTCCGTCGAAAGATTAAATATTTCGAAAAAAGAAAGATTTTCCTTCTATCTTCAACAGGTTTTCCTACGTCGAGTCGATGGCGCTGTAAACTTTTACCGTGACTGGAATGATTATAAGAAAGGATTCGGCTTTCTTCGTCGAGAGATTTGGCTTGGTAATGACAACATTGCTTATTTGACAAACCAAGGCAACTATGAGCTACGAATCGACATGAATAAAATCAACGGAAAACCATATTACGCCAAGTACAACCTCTTCAGAATTAGTGATGGAAGCAGTAACTACAGATTGACAGATCTTGGTGACTATTTGTCGGAGAGCACAGCAAGTAAGAATAATACACGTATTTTGTGTTTTCTGTGTTAAAGTAAAACATTTCAAGTTTTGTAGTCTTGGGTAATTGTTACGGTCTTCCAATTATAGTACTATAGAAATATTAACAGACATATTTGCTTGCTTGTAACTACCATGCTGTAGCAATCGTTGTGAAGCTTTGCTAGTAATGTAAACATTAACGTCCTTCCACTTGGCGATTATTCTAGACAAATAACCCTCGATAAATTACTATAGAAATATTGACTGAAAACTTTGATTGCTTGTACATACTACGCTGAAGCCATCGTTGTGAGGCTCCGTTAGTGTTGTAAACATTTACGTCCTTCCATGCACTTGGCGAGTATGTTAGCAAAATAACGGGCCACTTATGAAAACAACACTTTCCAAGTACACGCTGTAAATAAATACTTTATGCACGAAGGTAACTTTAATATGCTGTAGGTCGTGTAGGATTACGGTATAAACAACATGAATTTTAATATGCTGTAGGCCGTTAAAAACCATTGATATCAGCCCACGTTATTTGTCTGTATTACATTTTGTTTTCAGAAATGACTCCTTAAAAAGACTTTGTTCACTTCAATTTAATATGCCAATATTAACACAGGGTTACTTGTTCCAAGAAATGAGACATTGACGAACGTAAGAATGGCATTACGCGGTAAGGCATGATTACCCTACGTAGTATAACGACAAACATGTTAACACAGCCATCACAATCAATAGGTAACACGCGTCTTAGACAGTAATCTGTAAATTTGGATACAATAAGAGTTTATTTTATACTGATTATTACGTCAGTTCGTCCTGAGAATCAGCACAAAAACCACACGGAAAGTTAAAATTACTAATACTTATATGACATAACTTATGATACATTTATTTCATGAGCTGGTCAGAACAAGCAAACAATACTACTAGGCTAAATCACACACACACACACACACACACACACAAACGCACACACACACACACACACACACATATATATATATATATATATATGTATATATATATATATATATATATATATATATATATATATATATATATATATATATATGTATATATATATATTAATTGTCTTCACAAATCTTGTTTGTAATAAATGAAAACATTTTACTGTCAAACATGTGCTTAAATGGAAATCAGCAGACACAATGAAAGTAGGCAATCTCTGAAATTTACTACTTTGGTTACAAAAAAAAGGCCTTTGTCTAGACTATTTTCTATGACAAAGATAATATACTTGACAGGCAATAAAATCTACATGAAAGTATAACAAATGTTTGGACATTTACCATGCAAATGAAATCATAGGGTATATTAATAAATGTTTATTTAGCGCAATACAATCAGATAAAAACAATACTTAAAAACAAGTACAAAATGATACACTCTTTAATCTGAACAACATTATCTTAAGTATGGAAATTCTTTACAAAGATTCTGGTATAATAACTCTATTAACCTCCTTCAATTTAAAATTGAGCCGGTGGATTAAGAATTTATTCATATGCTATGATAATTTCTGAACAAGTTCGGACTATTAAGCACACGTAGTAACTTATGTATTGTATTTAAATATTGTTACTGTCTTTCCTTCAGATTATGACGCTGTGGCTTATCACAGAAACATGTCCTTCACTACGAAAGACCGGGACAACGACATTAATAGTAACAACTGTGCTTCGTATTATTTTGGTGCCTGGTGGTACAAGACTTGTCATCATACCCACCTGACAGGTCTCTACTTTGGAAAAACGGGTCATTATCAAAGCATCGAGTGGTATAGTCTTCCTGAGAGTTATTACAACCTCAAATATGCAGAAATGAAACTACGCCCTCTACCTTGATGAACAGACGAAACAGATGAGAATTGAACTCTAAATTAAAAATATCGCGACAACATTTTTGGTTGAATGAAAACATTTTCGTTCAAGCTACTATTGGATATTTGTCGTTTGTTATATTCTTGACTCACAAATTGCATTTAATTTAATAAACTATCTAATATTCTGAGACCCATTGTTACTTTCTAAGTTTTCTGTGTTTGACAAGAATATAGTGTTAAACTTGAGGCAAACATCGGGGAAATGTTATGGTGTCCAGGTTACTGTGTCCAACGGTAATAAAGATGTTAACATTTCATATCACTCAATTAATAAAAAAACGTACACTATTTGCGAAAACGACGTTAATACATTTAACCAGAACTAACAAAAGTGGTTCTTAGGATTACGCAGCGGAAATAAGGGATGAAGAGTTACTTTATTATTTTATCAATACAATCGACAGGGAAAATAATGGGAATTCGGTGGTATGAAAATGTCCTTACCTGGTTATCGATACCGCTGCATTTAATTTAACCTTCTTCAAACAAAACCGCGACTGCTTCTTTTATCAAAAAGAACTGTAACAAAGGCATTCAAGCCCCGATACGGAATGGCATTCTTATTACACCACCCACCCCATCATATCGTCACTCAACAAAAATGAATTACAATAGTAAAATCCATTATTGTATTTTCAAACTGGTATTTTTGGTAAGCTTGATGTCTAAATTCACCACCATTAGCAGAAAGTCCACAAACTATGAAGTGTCATAAATATGAGTATATACGAATATATATAAAATAATCGGACACGGATTAAAATATTCCAATTTTCTAAAACTTCTGCTCAATTCAGCAGAAATCAGTATGTCGCTTTGACTTCACAACCATGCCGACACTCTTCTCTATAACATAGTTTCAATTCCTGCTACTCCTTGTCACATTCGGTCGAAAGCTCTGCAAATATATATATATATATATATATATATATATATATATATATATATATATATATATATATATATATATATATATATTTATATATAAATAACCTGACTGCAAAATGCATTGAGGTTTCGATAACTTCAGTGCACTAGACTTCTGCTTGTTCGTAATACCACCATTCTGATACAATAACACTATGGTATGATAAACACAGGTCAGTCGACTGTACGTGGCTCTCCCAAAAACAGTAGGGGTCTTGTAGTCAATGTTATGAATCCACACATCAAATATTAGAGGTATCCACGATTTCCATCGTAAGCTATCTTGTAAAAGGTTTTTCAGAGCTTTACCTCTGGTGACCTCAAAGGAGATTTGACCTCACAAGCAACAGGAATCGACAAAAGCTCGTGAACTCACTGCCAACCTATGAACGTTTTACAATATAATTTTGCATTTAGATTGGTCATAGTAAATAATCTAACTAGACAAACTGTTAAGTTTCATAAACGGCGCCAAGTCACAACGAAACTACATCCAACATGAAATAACTACGATGGAAATCGTCCAATAAATCGCTGTATTACAAAGAGTACAATTTGTTGCAAACAAAGAAGGCTTCCGAGCGGCCCGTTGAAGCCAATTCAAATATGCTCGAATTTTGAGCTTTGAGTTTTTGATTCTACGGATGCCCATATGCTCATCTATTGCCAATAGCCTCCTATTTGTAGGAGGCATAACGCACATGTTAAATGATAGATTAATCGGTGGGAGATACGGTAGCTTATAACACAAGGTTTCCACAGTTTGGCGTCTGGTGACTCCATGTGACATTCACCTCAATCAAACCTTGTACTGAACGTGTCACAAATACATACTAAAGATAAGATTCGTCCATCATTCCATTCTTGAGTTATCGTGTTTACAAGGTTTTACAATTTGACCTTTAGTGACCCCAAATTGACTTGGACCTCCATGAAAAACAATAGGGATATTTAAATCAATGTGGTACTTCTTCACTTCACACATACGTTTTTGCTCCTAAATGTGGTCCTCCTACTCATAACATGATAATAACCAAAACGATTACTTTGAAGCTATCCTTGTACATCAAAGATCAACAGTCTTTTAGCCCAGAGTGTACAAGCTAAACTTGTTAACAGTTTTTGAAAGTGCTTCTTCTGGAATCTTAACTTAACGTTAACATGTTTCCTTGGATCAAAATGCTTTACATGTAAAGAGTAGTAAAATACTTTGTAGTAAATAAATTTGGGCATCAGTGACCAGCAGTTGACTTTCGAACAATTTGAAAGCAGTGAACATGATGAGCTTTTAGATACGCACTCTGTAGATGGAGATATTAACCATTACACATAACACATAAGACTGAACCTACTGCATGTATCTGTCTACACTCTACAATTGAACACTGATATAAACTTTTCCAAATATCTGTGTAAAACAGTTTCCCTCGTTTAGTGATAAACAACAATGGCGGGCACAAACAATGGGGCATATCACCCACCTCCGTTGCAGTGTAAAGAAGGTTGGAGGGGGGGGGGGGGTGGGGTTCAGTCGGGTTTTATACCTACATTTAATTGTGGATGAATTACATCATTACTCAGGAAACGTTATTTGAAGAACTACGGGTCTCTTACTTTGAACGGGTACGTCATTTGAATTGCCACGGGAATATTTTCTTTGGTGTGTTTTAAATCATAACATGCTATTTGTCACATCCTGTAAACTATCCTGTTATTTACGGTACGTCACTTCCTTCATTGGTGGAGGCATACCCATAATGCAACAAAAAATTGTCCATGTCTGCCAATCACTCACCGATTGTTCCCATAATAAGTCCAAATCTCACGATGACTTTAAAAGTAATTTATGTTCTTTTTAATGTGGTTCTCACAACAGGTTTACAATTTGCTATATATTCTACCTTATTATTTACCAAGACTGTCCCATTAGCACTTCTGTCGATTATCACTTGATGTGACTATAACGGGAAGCGGAAGGAAATGGAACTTCTCCTCGTAGCTCATAATTACTCTTTGAATTATGAACACATTCATTCTAGTTTCATACAGATAGATTAAAACAATATGCACTGATAATGACTTTTAAATTCCCATCAGTAAACGTCTCTTGATTCGGAATTCAGTGAAAATTATATCGATAGTAACACGTGTAGTCGTTTCATACTCACACATTCCTCTGCATTGACTTCACCAGAAATCCAACCTTGTTTACTAAACCACGCAGCCTTGCCCACGCAAATGATAGCATGTCTTATGAAATTTGAAATAACATAACACCTGTCAACTTTTCGGAGTCCGATGCTAACATTGTCACATTGTCAATTAATTACTCGTATTAATGGTGTTGGAACTAACCGGAAGTCTTAATTAATTATCTACAGAAAAGTTACTGTTAACTATTTCGCTCTTGCTCTGCTCAAGCCGTGTTAGCACAATCATTTCCCCCTTATGGTGAGCACTTTACCTTAAATGGTCCGATAAAAATGTATATTGTGAATCAGATCTAAAGGTACCTCATGCGAGTTTGTACGGTAAAGTAATGAATCACCCCAACGGAATAAAATTGAAAAAAAAAAACATGGTAATCCTTTGGCAATTGAAGTTGAGTTAATGATGTCGTCATGGCAATTGATTTTATATGGTTTTTGTTACTCTTTTCAACATTTAAATAATTTATCAACAACAGAAAATCAATGTGTTAAAAGACAGGGAACATGCTTATAAAATTCTCAGCACAGAAAACTCAAATCAAAGATACCACATTTAAACTAGGAACAAGTTATACAACAAGCCATATAATGAAGACCAACACACGTGTTTCTCAAACTGTGATTGTGAAATGCTTCCGCCAGTAACCTGATGCAGGGTCAGTATTACAACGGAAGCATAGAAAAGACATCGTATTGACGCATAAAGTGGTACGGTGAATACCTGAAAATAAACGCTTTGTCCAGAAAATTGACCTTATAGTACTGTAACTTTGTACAACTACTTTTTTCCAATTTTTTGACTAATTGCAGGAGTATATATATATATATATTTGTTTTAAATGGAAGAGAGTATGCACAATTTTCATTGTAAAATTGAAGAGGTTATGCAAATTTATTGCATTGAGTTAAATCACGATTCAAATTGATATTTCACTACATCGCAAAGCTGTAATTTTCATTTGACCGCCTTGGAAGTTGTTTCTCGGCAAAACAGTAATTTCAAGGTTTGTAGGGTAGAATATATATTGTGTTTAGTCGTCAGAGTAATGTCCCGTGTAGATTTCCGTACATAGCTACACCTTTCGCCGAGCAACAGTCCTTACTGTTAGCGAATGTTACCTATCCTTGTGTGTCATAGGACTATGTAGGCCTATACTGTACGTATCATATGGTACAACAAGCATGTATTTATTCGGTATGAACAAGATGTACAGGACTCAAGTGTCATTGCCAGATATATAACACGAGATATCTACTTGAATTTGTCTTTCAAATATACAACTCTCAAATAAATTGCAAGTATTTCAATTAGAGTTACATTATTGTATTATGTATTGTGCAAACTAATCTTACAATGCCAGGCATTATGTGTGAAATATGAAATCAACCGAACCTAGAGCTCAATCCAAAATCATTTTCAAGTGAGTAATGAATTTCGGTTGTAAAGAAACGTTGTACATATACAGTACAAGGGTATGCCTCATACATCTTTGTTAAAAATGTGACAAAAAATATCTTAGAAAGCGTATTTACGTATATTTTGGTTTTATTAAAGATATCTTTAACAATTGGATTAAAGAAAATAACACATTCGTACAACTACACAAGCTAACCAACATACGCACAGAAGGAAGGGGTGAGGTAGACGAGGGTTGGGAGAGGGAGGGTGACGAAAAGAAATGTATTATAAAGTTTATATAAACTATTCAATAAGTAATTTGAGTGAATTATTAGAGATAACCGTGGTCGTCAGCTTATGACAATATACTTACTAAACAAATACAGTTAACCTACATTACCTTCATTTGAAGCGCATACGTTACTTATTGAACGCGTGGTATGGAAATTAACATGTTACCCTAACAACCAAACTGTAAACCTGGTTGTCGGTAACCTGTTCAACCAATCTGTACTTTGCGTATTGAAAATAAACTTAACATGTCGAAAACTCTATCCATTACTATTAATATCGAGGAAATCAAACAGTTATATGCCCAGGAGAACAGGGAACATCAATGTTGTAGTACTCGGTACTAGAGTACTTTTTGCGAGTACTTTGTACACGCACTCGGTGGAAGCACTCGAGTGTTACAGTACTCGTACTAGTCATTCAGTACCAGAACTCGAATGAAAAAGCGCTCGTACTCGGTACAGGGAAACTAATATGACGTGTTCGGATCCATATACTTGGTATTCGGAACCTCAATTACTAGCATGTACTTGGTACTCGGATAATAGTAAGAACTCACAACACTGGTGAACAACTAAAAAGAGAATGATGTACCAAAACAGAACACACTAAAAGATGTGGTCTTGTGCATAATGCCAATAGACTGGCCGTTATCCAGACGGATTTAGAGAAATTTAATCTCTAGGCCGCTAACTCTTCATTCAGTTCAATCATTACATTTGCATTGGTTATCATTATGTGGTCGTATCATCTCTATTGGAAGAAGAAACGTCGATAGAATGCATTTATTCCTGATTTATCCTTCAATATTGCAACATCACACTTGCAATGCGAATTAGCATAATGATTCTAACCTCCACGATCCATTAGCTACACATAACTTTGGGACGAGACTATTGGTTTTCTGTTGAACTATACGCGGAAGTTTTAAAACGATTGTGACCATATCCTATCTGAATGAACATATCAATGAAAGCCAGATATATTACAAGTATAATGACGATTCGATGCATATTCATGATATATGATTAGAACCTATCTAAGGATCTTGCAAGAATTATATTAAAAGTAATGCTCTATATTTTGTACAATTGAAACAAAGAATGACTGGTAATTGATTTAAAAATTCTCTTTTGAGGTAAATATTGTTAAACATTATCTAGACGCACATTACATAGGCTGGACATCCGGGCTCGTGTAGGAAGTAAGGAAAAGCAAATGTACCTCTGGTAAATTATATTTTATATGAAATTCATAAAAACGTTAACATTATTTCATACTTGAGTTGATGAATTGAGACGATTCAAGGTTTCCATAGTATTAACAGTTGTTTCCTTAAACTGAGTGATCCATCGTATTTGAGAAATATCTTCATTCGTCTTGCAGACTCTGCTCAGAAGATATCATTCTAAATAAAGTCTACATTTCCTTCAATCAACCATGAAGTTACAGCTTTTGTTCTTCTTCATTTTTGGAGTTTTTCTTCTGAAGTTTCTCTCTGTAGAATCTTCTGATGAAGTGGTAAATCTTTCAAACATATTTCAGGACGTTTTCATCCTTTATTAAAATGTCCATTTTCATATCTTATAAATATTATTTTTTTTAAATATTAAAAATATATTTTCTGTTTCATAATTTCTTCTATTGTTTTGCTAAATCGGTGCATGCAGATATTCAGACTGATTTCTTGTTTTTATTTTGTCAATCTTTCTTCACTGCTAACCATATCAATTAAACCTATGAATACTTCATATTTTTTCAATTAAATACCTGAACAATGCAACATCTTTCTGATCAACATACATGTTTATACATATTTTAAAGAGATCTTGTAAGAATATCTTTAATTCACTCGAGATGGTGAACTTACATTTTCTCTATACGCTCTGAAAAAGCTCCATTAATCGTTCTTACAGTGGAGCCTTCTTAAAAATGTATTCAACATATAATATTGCACTGGGAAGTAATAATATGTATCATCGATAAAGCAGTATGTTAACAAAGTTAATACAGGGACACTGAAATTAACACGAAGTAATTAAAGACTTTCCGATGTCTCAAAAAATATTTATGCATACGATACATAGACAATAAGTTGAATTCATTCTAAGAATGAAAACTGAGATGTCGAACATCATTCGATATTTTTTAGCACCGTTACATTGTAACATTGTACACGTGTTTTACGAATAATAATTGGCAGCCTTTCCCTATATATTTACTTAAATCAACTTTAAGTCACCGGAAAATGGACATTTCAATACCTGAACCAATCGAAGGTTTATTTATGAAAAAAGGAATGTTCAAGTAACGAGAAGGATTTATATTTTTGCAGTTTTATTAATAAAAAAATATTTATATATGCACCACTTAATAGTTAAGTAATAACCTCAGTCAACTTTTGATATATTTAGGCTAACATACAAAACAAGATTTGAAAAACTACTCAAGCCGAGCGCAACTTGACTACATAAACTAGCATAAATATTTATTTAACTTAAATTAAGAGGAACATTTGCTTTGTTATTAATTTATTGAATTATATGGGAATTCCAAGTTTATTAGTATATTATGCCTAATGTGAACAAAAGATATTTTATTAATTACATGCAATATTATATATCTAGAAGGTTTATTGTCTAATATCATCAAATATTCTTAAAGTTATGGGCGTAACGAAATTAAGTACTTTTGAATAATAATTGCTCGCTATTATATCTTGCAAATAAACTATGAACTTTAACTGAATAGGTAGACAGACCATCACCATCATGGTTTTTAAAAAGAACTGCTTCGCTACAATGGCATTTCCCAATTTTCAATTTCGTGTTTGCTATTTACTAAACTAAGGATTTTAATGTCACTACGTTCTCAAAAGCAATAATCCCAAATCAGATAGATTAAAAAGTAAACATATTGATGTCTATATTGATACTTGTTTCAACTATGTTATTGAGACGTTAATGCTTTAATTTGCTGTTCACTTTATTTATGAGATTTCAGCTTCTTGAACATGACCGTCACCTGTGTTTTGAAAGCTAAAACCCATTATTCAATTTCTATGTATAACAGACACTAAAGTATCAAAATATATAAGTATAGAAAGAGAAGGGTAAAATAAATTTGCAAACCCAGACTTACAATCTTTACTTTAAAAAATTAATGATCCTTCATAACCTTTGTTTTATATCATAGCATAGCATACAGCTACACATAATGAATAAAAATTTCGCCTAACAAAAACAATCCTTTATATTAAAAAGGCAATATACCAAATTAAATATCGTAAAACGGAAGCAGCATCCTCAGTAGTTACTAAGTTGTGGTAGGAAGAGAAATCAGCTTTTAAACAAACTAGTCCTACTTGAACTTCTTTTTCCAGACTTGATTCCCTTTGATAACTACTTTCTGTTTCTTTACCAAATGATAAATTCCGTTAATATATATTTATCAAGTAATGTTTTTAGTGTAAATGTTAAGTTAATAACCTGAACAAATTTGAACTTAGAAAACATCAACATTGAAAGCCAAAATTATGTTAATAAGAAGTGAAAATGTTTATATCTTGAAATCAATTTGTATATTTTACTACTGTTGTTTTTTACTTTGTAGATTTACCCTGCTCTCCTTAGTCATATCTGTATAAACTAAGCAACAGTCCTACTCTTGTTTTTTACTTTGTAGATTTACCCTGCTCTCGGTGTTCATATCTATACAAACTAAGCAATAGTCCTTCCATTGTTTTTACTTTGTAGATTTACCCTGCTCTCCGTGTTCATATCTATACAAACTTAGCAATAGTCCTGTTGTTCCGTTCCGTTAAGATATATGTATCAAATACTGTTTTTTTTTATGGTAAATGTTAAGTTAATAACCTGAACAAAGTTGAACGTAGAAAACATCAACATTGAAAGGCAAAAATATGTTAACAAGAAACGAATACGTTTATATCTTGAAATCACTTTTTATATTTTACTAATGTTGTTTTTACTTTGTAGATTTAACAGGCTCTCCGTGTTCATATCTATAAAAAAATAAAAACTAATCAATGGTCTTACTGTTGTTTTCGAAACCTGATTATGGATTTGTATATTCCACACTACATCTTTTATTTATAAGATTTATCTTGAACCTGATCTTAACTGCTCTGTCCGTAACTAACACAATAAAGAACATAAGGAAGTATCAGTTCTGTCGATTTTTTACAACAATCAAAGTCATTCTTTTATGATTCTCTTCATTTTGACTACTCTCCATACAAAATGCAAAAT
Source organism: Apostichopus japonicus (assembly GCF_037975245.1). Taxonomy (NCBI): domain Eukaryota; kingdom Metazoa; phylum Echinodermata; class Holothuroidea; order Aspidochirotida; family Stichopodidae; genus Apostichopus; species Apostichopus japonicus. The sequence continues at coordinate 25,580,286 of NC_092569.1, read as the reverse complement.
TTGACATATTTCAGAGATTAAAGTAAAGATAAATATGCGTATTAAACCCTTTGATGTGATTATTCTAATTTACATTTTCGTGTTCAAGAAGATAACTGGTCCAAGCGGTAAAATTTTCCCCGTCGTTCTGATATTTATCAGAGCGAATAGTTCAAATTAATCAAAAGACAATAAACAAGGCTAAGAATAATGTTTATTCAATAAAGGAGTTTATCTGTGCGATAAAGCATCACTCCATTCGTAATGTTCGATAGTTTTGAAAGTAGTAATAATTTTCAATTTCTTTTATTTGACAGAGTGACATCAGAACTGATAACAGTAAATCCAGGCGAAGAAGAGACACAGAAAGTAAGTTTCCACACACTCGAGATTTATTTACTTGCATTTTGTGCACATAAGCTTATTTTACTTTAACTATGCAATTGTGGTTTAATTGCACCTGTGTAATTTATTTGAGTGTAATATGTGCTTAGGGCAACAGTATCTACAAGTAAGTGTTATGTGTTCGTTTATTTCAAAAGGGAAATTTCATTATTCGTCACCAAAAATATTACAGTTTTGACGTATTATTTATTTGCAATATCACTTGTTTTTGTGCCATTTCCTCCTTTCATCAAATTGCAAGTTTTTTATTGAGTGAAACTGTTTGTTGTAAGTAAAAATTAACCTGGCTTGTAATGTTTTCTGACAAGAACTGGAGTACTTTGAAATGAAATTCAGCTTTACAGTGTTTATTAGTTCAGCGAAGAAGATAATTCAAAATAATTGGTTAATATCGTTGAAAAAAAACAAAGTAAATAACAAATAACAAATATTTTTGGGAATGTCTATTGGACTAAATTACTATAAGGGAAAAATATGTTCAGCAACCACTGTTAGGCCGTTTAAGCGTCGTATTTCTGGGAACGTCTATTGATTGAACTAAAGTATTAAAAAACAGATTGCTAAAATCTTGTGTTGTTTTGTTTAAGTTTCATTCACTTCTATGCAAACATGTAAGACAAAAGAAAATTACCCTGTTTCCTGCGTCACTGATTTTTCAGGTTCATCTTACTTCTACTACCAAGAGCCTCAATATCCGAGAGATTGCAAGGAAGTCTATGAAAAATGTGATGATCAAACTGAATCTGGTATTTTCATGATTCCATTGATGGCGGAGTTTGGACGGTACGTTTTTATATAAGAAAATTATTGGTTTGCACCATGCTGTATTGTTGAATTTGCAGAGAGCAACAACTAACTTGGACACAATAATGACCTAAGCTTGGAAAACCTAACCCTCTATTTACATCATTTTGAATGAACTAATCAAAATTAATATTGAAGAATGAAAGAAATGTCCGTTGAAGGATTAAATATTACGGAAAAAGACTATTTTCCATTCTATCTTCAACAGGTTTTCCTACGTCGAGTCGATGGCGCTGTAAATGTTTACGTGACTGGAATGAATATAAGAAAGGCTTTGGCTTCCTTCGCCGAGAGTTTTGGCTTGGTAATGACAACATTGCTTACTTGACAAACCAAGGCAACTATGAGCTACGAATCGACATGAATAATGTCAACGGAAAACCCTACTACGCCAAGTACAACCTCTTCAGAATTAGTGATGAAAGCAGTAACTGCAGATTAACAGATCTTGGTGACTATTTGTCGGAAAGCACAGCAAGTAAGAATAATACAAGTATTGGGGTTTTCTGTGTTATAGTTAAGTTTGGTAGTTTTGAATAATTTTTACGGTATTCCAATTTCCAATCATATTACTATAAAAAATATTAGCAGAAAACTTTGATTGCTTGTTCATAAAACGTTGAAGCCATCGTTGTGAGGCTTTGTTAGTATTGTAAACATTTCCGTCCTTCCACTTGGCGAGTATGATAGCAAACTGACGGGCCACATATAAAAGCAATTACGTCTACGTTTGAAACGACACTAGCCAAGTACAAGATAGAATACTTTATGTACACAAAATGAATATTAACATGATATAGTTCGTTAAGGTTTACTGCAGACACAACATGAATTTTAATATGCTGCAGGCCGTTTAAAACCGTTGATATCAGCCCAAGTTTTATGTCTAAATCAGATGTAAACGTCTTTTTTAGAAATGACCATTTAAAAATATTCAGTTCCTTTCAAATTACATATGCCAATATAAGACAATGTTACTTGTTCCAAGAAATGAGACATTGGCGAACGTATGAATGGCATTGCGCAGTAAGGCATGATTGCTCTATCTAGTATAACGAAAAAACATGTCAACACAGCCATATAATCAGTAGGTAACACTCATCTTTTTAATATGTAAAATTACGTCAGTTGGTCCTAAGAATCAAAACAAAAACAAAACGGAAAGATAAGATTAATAATACTTACGTGACACAACTTATAATGCATTTATTTTATGAGTTGCTTCGAACAAGCAAACAATACCACTAGGCTAGAAATACTTTTAAAAAAATTGTCTTTACAAATCTTGTTTGTTCAAAAAAAAATTAAAAATCTACTGTCAAATTTGTACTTCAGTGGAAATATACTAATTTATGCACAAAATTAACACAGACACAATAAAAGTAGGCAATTTGCTACTTGTTTAATAAAAGGCGTTTGTCTAGTCTACTTTCTATGACAAAGATAATATACTTTACAGGCAAAAAATCAACCTGAAAGTTGAACAGATGTTTTGACAATTCACCATACAGATTGCATCAGTACTTATATTAATAAATGTGTATGTATTGTAATACAATCAGACAAAATATGAAACCCCCAAGTCTGAGCAACATTATCTTTATCATTAAAATGCTTTACATAGATTCTGGTACCATATATATTAACTCTACTAACTCCTCCAGTTTTACCTTGAGCCGGTGAATGAAGCATTTATTTACATGCTATGATGATTTCTTAACAACAAGTCCGGACTTTTTATGACACGTGGTAAATTAAGTATTGCATTTAACTATTGTTTCTGTCTTTCCTTCAGATTATGACGCTATGGCTTATCACAGAAACATGTCCTTCACTACGAAAGACCGGGACAACGACCGTAATAGTAACAACTGTGCTTCGAAATATTTTGGTGCCTGGTGGTACAATAGTTGTTTTAATACCCACCTGACAAGTCTCTACTTTGGAAACACGGATCATTATCAAAGCATTTATTGGTATAATCTTCCTGAGAGTTATTACAACCTAAAATATGCAGAAATGAAAGTACGCCCTGTACTTTGATGAACAAACGAAACAGAGGAGACATCTAAATGAAGAATATCGCGACGACATTTTGATTGAATGAAAACATTTTCTTTTGAGCTACCGTTAGATCTTTTTCATTTGTTATATATTTTGACAAATTGCATTAAATTTAATAATCTGTCATTTATTCTGAGACTCATTGCTACTTTCTTAGTTTTATATGTTTGACAAGAATATAGTGTTTAACTTGAGGCAAACACCGGTGAGGTGTTACAAATGTTAAAATGTTACGGTGTCCATGTTACTCGAACGGTAATAACGCTGTTAACAATTAATCGAAAACGTTCACTAATTTACTGAAACGTAGTTAACATATTTCAACAGAACTGACAAAGGGGTGTCAAAGATCTGCACGACCGTGGTTATTTAGGGACCATTCAGCGAAAATGTGGGATGAAGAATTATTTTATAACTTTTTGTCAATACAATAGACGTAGGAAAACTATACTATATAATAACACACCAGAAATATTCCACTTCACGACCGGTTTTGTCCTTTTGGGACTCATCAGGCGAAGGTAGGAATCGAACCCCGGATCTTGTGTCAGGAACCGAAGTCAGTCCCACTCGACCACATTGATTAATTGGTGAGTTAATGCGTATAAATTGGCTTTGTAAAACTGTCATTGAGGGCGTATTACCCAAGTGTTATGGCGCTTTGAATCTGACAATTTTACACCTTGGCTTGCCTATAAAGAGTGGTTATTCGTCATTGAAGTATCACGGATCCCTTACTTTTCAACGTGTAATTTATTTGAAGTACCTCGGTCCCTCACCTTGAACGGGTAAGTTATTTTAAGTACCACGGGTCCCTAATTTTTAACGGGTAAGTTATTCGAAGTACCACGGGTCCCTTACTTTCAACGGGTACGTCATTGAAGTACCACGGTTCCTTACTTTGAACGGGTACGCCATTTGAAGTACCACGGTCTCTTACCTTGAACGGTTCAGTTATTCGAAGTACCACGGGTCCCTTACTTTGAATGGGTACGCCATTTGCAAAATGTACAGAAACTAACTCTGGAGGGCTCGTCTGATGTCGTACATGACTGATATTATTTAATACACGGATTTTCATGTACACCCATGTGTACACTACTGATAAGAGGGGGAAAAAACAATTTAACAACGAAAGTTGCACATTGGAATCTGTATCGATTTCCAAATCAAGTTTTGTTTCTACAGTGGAAAATAGGGCTGAACTTTGTCTGCGCGGTTGTTAAAAGGACTGTATGGATTGACATAATACATGGGTGACTGAATACGTCATAGTGTAAACTAGCCAATGATGTCATTTTCTTTACACTTCTGACACTCCCACATAGGGACCTAATCCAATCAAAAACCCTTGCGATAAAAACGCCTCAAAAATGAATTTTCATAGTCACGCTCGTGTCCGTGCACAGTGCATATGCATACATGTTACATACGCAACCGTACAAGCCCTGCCCATTTAACCAATTGGGATATAGAATGTGGCAGTATATACATTATTCATTGCGTTGAATGGATTATTGACACCTGTGATATTGACAGTGGTCAGTGGATGAGCGACTCTTCCATAGAAACAAATTGATATGACACGGAGGGCCGATTAAGACAGGAAAATAAGCAAATAGATATTGAATGGTCGATATTGGTCATTCATATGCATAACATGGAGTTAACTTACAATTTTGGAGGTGGGGGGTGGATCAAAGTTTGTGTGTGTTTGTGTTTTTATAGCCTATGTATGTGGACCAAACGTTTGTCATGAACTCATAAACCGTGATGCCAATATATTTCAAACTCGGTGACGTTAGCGTGGGTATGGGATCTAGGGCCACAGTGACGTCATATGATGAAATGGGTTAAATGTCAAATTTGGCTAAACTTGCGCACGTACCACAATGACCTAAACGAAGTTGTTCACTTATTTCAATTGTGAAGTCCAGCTGAATTGAAAATCTTAACAAATATGAATTTAAATTTAATAAAACAAATCAGTTAAAGCAACATAATGCTCAGCGACACATTTCCATTAAATAATGTCACTGCACAAAATTTCCCACCTTAGCCAACCCCACGTTTCACAGATACATACCAACATATTACAACACCTTCATTTCATCTAATAATTTATTGAGCTTTAATTCAAAGGGAGATGATTATAGTTCATAAATGCATGTTCCAAAATTTTCGCTACGATTACGATCCAAAGTAAACTATGATATTCAGCGATAACTAAAAATTAAACTATGATTCATTCGTTAAGATTTTTCTTCTTGTTCAGAATCCAAACATGAGATTCCCTATTGAGACAGAGCAGTACTCGGTAATCTGCTTTGTTTTGATTTTGTTTTTTGATTGCCTTACTTTTATGTTATTTTTGGACATAAGCTGATGTATTCGAATAACTAGATTATCTCTGTACAAAGGCAACTTACTTTGTCAGCTCTGTTGTTTTGATATGATTTCCGAACAGTCACGTTATTGCTTGTCTTTGTTCAAGTTATACTTATGAATACATTAAAGCAACATCTGCGTTAACTAATCTAAGCAAAAAAAAAACATTTCATTTGTCATAATACCATTACAAGGATGCTTAAATAACTGACATTTCAAATAGTCCACAGTTGGGTTACTACTGTAAACAAAACTATAATGATAAGGTACATCATTTTAATAGGGTATATTTAATTTTAAACAGTGGTAGGTCCGATGTAGGTTTCATCAAATTTGAAGCAAACATCAGTTTAAAGTTTGAAAATATTGCTGTAAACTATCACTGAAATCCAACATTTGCAGCTTTAAAATTTCTAAAGAGCAGCAAAATAATCACTCCCTTTATTTACTTTCCTGATGATAGAGATCTGTTTAATATATATCGTTATTTATGTAGCAATGTTTGATAAACAGTTTGCAACAAGAAATAAAGATATTTTGAAATAAAGTACAAATATTCAGATCACTTTTTTTGGCATGTACGTTTTCAAGGAAACAACTGGTAAACACCTCAATAAAATTTCAAAATAATTTAAGTAAATTATGAAAAAAAATACAAAGGCCTATATATATAACTTTCTAAATTGACCCTCCTGATGATAGAGATCTATTCAATATTCTTAAACGGTAAATATCAGACAACGTCTTGTGGTTAAGTAGCAAGAGAAATGTCCCCTATACATTTCCGTATATAGCTACATCTGTTGTCGAGCAACAGTCCTTACTGTTGGCGAGTGAAACCTATACTTGCATGTCTTAGGACTATGTAGGCCTATACTGTACGTAGTGTATAATACAACAAGCATGTATTTATTCGGTATAAACAAGATGATCAGGACTCAGGTGTCATTGCCAGATAAAAAAACACAAGATTAATACTTTCACTTGTCTTTCAAATATACAACTATCAAATACATTACAGGTATTTCAATTAGAGTTATATTATTGTATGAAATTATGTGCAATCTCAAAATGCCATGTATTATGTTTGAAGTATGAAGTATGAAATCAACCGTACTTAGAGTTCGAGCCAGTTAGTAATGAATTTGGTTTGTAACGAAAAGTTGTGCGTATAACAGTACTAGGGTAAGCCTCAGACGTGTTACTTAAAAATGTGAAAAGAATTCTCAGAGAGTGTTTTTTTGAAACAAACTGCGTGTACATGAAACGTATACGTTGGTTGTTGAGTCTGTTCATCATACACACTCAACACAAATTGGAGAACCAAGGACAAGATGTTTTGAGCAAGTGGAGTAAAGAAAGTAACACTTTCGTATCGACTGCGCAGACTTGCCATCATACGCACAGAAGAAAGGAGCGTGGAGGTTAACGAAAAAATGTATCATAAATGTTATATTAACTGTTCAAAAAGTATTTTGAGTGAATTATGACATGGTTATAAAGATCTTAAGACAATTAACTTACTGAACAAATACAGTTTTCCTAAATCCCGTCATGTGAAGCGCATAAGTTAACGCGTGATATGGAATTTAACATGTTACCCTGACAACCAAACTGTAAACCTGGTTGTCGGTAACCTGTTCAACCAATCTGTACTTTATGTACTGAAAATAAAATTCACATGTAGTTGAAAACTTTATCCATTACTATTAATATCGAAGAAAGTGACCAATTACATGCCAATGAGAACAGTGAACAATAGTGTTGAAGTACTCGAAAAGAAGCCCTATTCGGTACTAGAGTACTTTTTGCGAGTACTTGGTACACGCACTCGGTGGAGGTACTTGAGTGTTACAGTACTCGTACTAGTCATTCAGAATCAGAATTCGAAGGAAAAAGCGCTCGTACTCGGTACACGGATTCTAAAATGACGTGTACGGACTCTGGTACTTGGTACTCGGAACCTCAAGTACTAGCATGTACTTGGTACTCGGATAATAGTAAGTACTCACAACACTGATGAAAAACTAAAAAGAAAAGGATGTATCAAAGCAGAACGCACAAAGACATGTCGTCTTGTGCTAATAGCTATAATGCTAATAGACTGGCCATTTTCCAAACGGATTTAGACAAATTTAATCCCTAGGCCACTAACGCCTCATTCAGTACAATCATTACAATTTGTATGGGTTATCATTATGTTATTGTATCATCTCTATTTTAAGAAGTAAAGTTGATATAAATCATTCATTCCTGATAGATCTTACAATATTACAACATCACACTTGCAATGCGAATTAGCATCACATTGGCTTCACAAAACTATGCAACAAGACTAAAGGTTTTCTGTTGAACTATACACGAAAGTTAAAAAAAGGTTATGATCGTATTCTATCTGAATGTATACATCAATGAAAAGCCAGATATATTGCAAGTCTAATGACGGTTCAATGCATATTCATGATATATGATTCGAAATATATCTAAGGGTCTTGCAAGGGTCATATTAAAAGTAATGCTCTATATTTTGTACAAATGAAACAAATAAAGACTGGTAATTGATTTAAAAATTCTCTTTTAAAGTAAATATTGTAAAAATTTATCTAAACACACATAAACTAAGGAGGACTTCCGGGCTCGTGTAGAAAGTAAGGGAAAGCAAATGTACCTCTGGTAAATTTGATTTAAATAAAATTATTCATAAAGACGTTATCATAATTTCATACTTGAGTTGATGAATCGAGACGATTCAAGGTTTCCATATTATTAACAGTTGTTTCCTTAAACTGAGAGATCTATCGTATTTGAGAAATATCTTCATTCGTCTTGCAGACTCTGCCCAGAAGATATCATTCTAAATAAAGTCTTTATTCCTTCAATCCACCATGAAGTTACAGCTGTTGTGCTTCTTCATTTTTGGAGTTTTTCTTCTGGAGTTTCTTTCTGTAGAATCTTCTGATGAAGTGGTAAGTCTTTCAAATTTATTTCAGGACGTTTTTATTATATATCGAAATGTCCATATCATATCTGATAAATATAAATTTAGGATCGAAACGTCAGGCCAATTTTCTTTTATACATTCTCCTACACAGGCTCTTTAGTAGATAAGCAGTTTGCTAACAGTTTTTTTTTTTTTTTTGAAATATAAATTTGGTGTAACTGTTAAAAATATATTTTCTGTTTCATAATTTCTTCTCTCGTTTTTGCTAAATCTGTGCATGCAGCTTTTCAGACTGATTTCTTGTTTTTATTGTTTTCAATCTTCCTTCAATGCTAACCATATCAATTAAACTTTTGAATACTTCAGATTTTCTCAATTAGAAACCTGAACAATGTCACATCTTTCTGATCAACATACATGTTTATACATATTTTAAAGAGATATTGTAAGACTATCTTTAATTTAATTCACTCGAGATAGTGAACTTACATTTTCTCTACGCTTTGAAAAGTTCCGTTAATCCTTCTTACAGTGACTTCTTTCTAAAAATGTATTCAACATATTATGTAGCACTGGGAAATAATAATATGTAACATCGATAAAGCCGTATTTTGACAAAGTTAATACAGGGACACTGAAATTAACACGAAGTAATTGAAGCTTGCCGATGACTCGAAAATATTTTTATCCATGCATACGGTAAATAGAAAATAAGTTGATTTCATTCTAAGAAAGAGAATTGAGATGTCGAACATCATTCGATAATTTTTAGCACCGTTACATTGTTACTTTGTACAAGTATTTTACGAATAGTAATTGGCAGCCTTTCCTAGATATTTACTTAAATCAACTTTAAATCACCAGAAAATGGACATTTCAATACACCAATCGAAGGTTTATTTATTATATTTAGAAAATGAATGTTCAAGTAACGGGAAGGATTTTTCGCAGTCTTGTTAATCTAAGAATCTAAGAATAGTAATATATGCGCCAATAACCTCAGTCAACTTTTGATATATTTAGGCTAATATACAAAACAAGATTTGAGAAACTGCTAAAGCCGAGCGCAACTTGACTACATAAACTAGCATAAATATTTAATTTGTTGTTGTTAACTTATTGAATTATATGGGAATTCCAAATTTCGTAGCTTCATAAGTATATTATGCCTAATATGACCTAAAGATATTTTATTAATTACATGCAGTATTATATATCTAGAAGTTTTATTGTCTAATATCATGAAATATTTTTAAAGTTATCGGCGTAACGAATAAAGTACTTTTGAATAATAATTGCTTGCTATTATATCTTGCAAATAAACTATGAACTTTAACTGAATAAGTAGACAGACCATCACCATCATGGTTTTTAAAAAGAACTGCTTCGCTACAATGGTCTTTCCCAATTTTCAATTTTGTGTTTGCTATTTACTAAACTAAGGATTTTAATGTCACTAAGTTCTCAAAAGCAATAATCCCAAATCAGATAGTTTAAAAAATAAACATATTGATGTCTATATTGATACTTTTTTCAGCTGTGTTATTGAGACGCTAATGCTTCAATTTGCTGTTCACTTTATTTATGAGATTTCAGCTTCTTGAACATGACCGTCACCTGTGTTTTGAAAACTAGTTTCATTAAAACCCATTATTCAATTTCTATATATAACATACACTTAAGTATCAAAATATATAAGTATAAAAAGAAAAGGGTAAAATAAATTTGCAAAACCAGACTTAAAATCTTTACTTCAAAAATGAATGACCCCTTCATGACTTTTGTTTTATATCATATCATAATGAATTACAATTTCGTCTAACAAAAACAATCCTATATAAAAAAAAGGCAATATACCAAATTAAATATCGTAAAACGGAAACAACATTCTCACTAGCTATTTTGTATTAGGAAGAGAAATCAGCGTTTAAACAAACTAGTTCTACTTGAACTTCTTTTTTTCCAGACTTGATTCCCTTTGATAACTACTTTCTGTTTCTTTAACAAGTGATAAATTCCGTTAATATATATTTTTTAAGTAATGTTTGTAGTGTAAATGTTAAGTTAATAACCTGAACAAATTTGAACTAAGAAAACATCAACATTAAAAGGCAAAATTATGTTTCCAAGAAACGAAGACCTTTATAATTTGAAATCACTTTGTATACTTTACTATTGTTGTTTTTTACTTTGTAGATTTACTCTGCTATCCGTATTCATATCCATATAAACTAAGCAATAGTCCTTATATTTTGTTTAATTTGTAGATTTACTCTACTCTCCGTGTTCATATCTATACAAACTAAATGATAGTCCTACTCTTGTTTTTTTTTTTTTACTTTCTAGATTTACACTGCTCCCCGTGTTCATATCTATCAAAACTAAGCAATAGTCCTGTTGTTTTTACTCTGTAGATTTCACAGGCTCTTGTTGTTAATATCTATACAAACTAAGCAATGGTCCTACTGTTGTTTTCGAAACCTGGTTATTGATTTGTATATTCCACACTACATCTTTTATGTATAAGATTTGTCTTGAACTTCCTTAACATTGCTAGTCAGTTCTTCCTGATCTTGACTGCTCCGTCTGTAACTAACACAATAAAAAACATAAGGAAGTATTAGTTCTGTCGATTTTTTTTTTAAATTAAAGTCATTCTTGTATGATTCTCTTCATTTTCCCTATTCTCTATACAAATTGCACAATTTGACATATTTCAGAGATTAAAGTAAAAATTAATATGAGTATTGAACTCTTTGAGGTGATCTAATTTACCTTTTTTATGTGTTAAATAACTGATCGAAGCGGTAAAATATCTTTATTTATTCAACATAACACATGTAAATAATTAATTAAATTATACTTTTGTTAGTCTCTTTTAGTAACCTCTACCATGGATCAAGTTGTATCATGTGATGCTTTAAATGTTTTAGTCAAAATACTTTGTACTTTCCTTGTTTGTTTTTTGTTTGGCATTATATGACAAACATCATGATTCTATGTGCCAGGTATTGTCACTTGTTGATGTATAGTTTTCAAAATCCGCTTTCCATAAATTACTTTATTATTCAGGACTGTGTTTATATTTTTCAAACATCAATGCAAAGCCTTATTGAAATCTTAAACTCCTCATTTAGGCGTCATGCTGGTGTTCACGTTGTAGGCTTACATTTTAACTAATGATAACGTTGACAAGCAACTGTCGTTTGCTAAAATGATTTTGTTTTCGTTTCATAATACTTTACCTGTGATTTGTGCATATGATAATAACTAAAGGTTTGAAAAAACTCACGACTTTGATATATCCTAATGCAAATTTCACACATCAAGTCACTGTGTACAGAGTGAGAAATTTGAAGAAAGGAAACGTTTTCCCGGTCGTTTCTTATATTTATCACAACGAATAGTTCGAATTAAACAAAAGACAATAAATAAGGCCAAGAATAATGTTTATACAATAAAGGAGTTTATCTGTGCGATAAAGCATCACCCCATACGTAATGTTTGATATTGTTTAAATTAAATAATGTTCAATTCCTATTATTTGACAGAGTGACGTGAGAACTGATAACAGTAAGTCCAGGCAAAGAAGAGACACCGAAAGTAAGTTGCCAAACTCGAGAATTATTTAATTACATTTTGTGCATATAAGCTTATTTCACTTTAACGATGCAATTCTAATTTGATTGCATCTGTGTAATTTATTTGAGTGTAATATTTGCTTAGGGCAGCTGTATCTACAAGTTAGTGTTAAGTGTTCCTTCATTTCAAAGGGAAACTTAACTATTCGTGGCCAAACAAATTACAGTTTAGACATATTATTTATATACCATATCCCTTGTTGTTTACTCTGTGTCATTTCCTCATTTCATCAAATTGCAAGGTTTTTTTTATTAAATGAAACTATGTTGTAAGTAAAAATGAACCTGGCTGGTAATGTTAACTAACATAATCTGGAGTACTTGGAAATGAAATTCAGCTTTTTAGTTTTCATTCTGTCTACGGTCCTCGTTTACACGTTATTTAAATACCATCAGAATGTAGGAAACCAATTAGTTCAGCGAAGAAAATAATTCCAACTAATTGATTAATATCGTTGAAAAATAATATAATAAATAACAAATAAGAACTATTTTGGGGGAACGTTTATTGGAATAAATTACAAAAACAAAAAAATATGTTCAACAATCACTGTTAGGCCGTTTTAAGCGTCGTATTTCTGGGAACGTCCATTGATTGAACTAAAGTATTCAAAGAAACAGATAGCTAAAACTCTGTGTTGTTTTGTTCAAGTTTAATTCACTTCTATGCATACATGCTTCACTGATTTTTCAGGTTCATCTTACTTCTACTACCAAGAGCCTGAATATCCGAGAGATTGCAAGGAAGTCTATGAACAATGTGATGATCAAACTGAATCTGGTATTTTCATGATTCAGCCCGACGGTGCTCCAGAACCTTTTGAGGTTTATTGTAATAATTCCATCAATGGCGGAGGTTGGACGGTACGTTTTTTATATAAAGAAAACTAAGTTTGTCCCATGTGATGTATTGTTGAATTTGCAGGGAGCAACAACTAACGTGGACACAAATATGACCTAAGCTTGATAAACCTCAAGAGTAAAGTTATTACACGACTCGCCACGTTTCTCAGTTAAAGGCTTGGAAGTTGAAAATTCCTCGCAATGTCTTTATTTTAAAAGGGGAAAACAATATTAACTTGTTTTATTTACGTAAAGAACATTTCGTGTAATCGTTTCCACAACGAATACGTTATATGGCATCTCTATTTACATCAATTTGAATGAACTACTCAGAATTAATTCTGAAGAATAAAAGAAATGTCCGTCGAAAGATTAAATATTACGAAAAAAAGAGGATTTTCCATTCTATCTTCATCAGGTTTTCTTACGTCGAGTCGATGGGGCTGTAAATTTTTACCGTGACTGGAATGAATATAAGAAAGGCTTTGGCTTTCTTCGCAGAGAGTTTTGGCTTGGTAATGACAACATTGCTTATTTGACAAACCAAGGCAACTATGAGCTACGAATCGACATGAATAATGTCAACGGAAAACCCTACTACGCCAAATACAACCTCTTCAGAATTAGTGATGAAAGCAGTAACTACAGATTGACAGATCTTGGTGACTATTTGTCGGAGAGCACAGCAAGTAAGAAATATACACGTATTAGGGTTTTCTGTGTTATAGTTAATTTTGGTAGTCTTGAATAATTTTTACGGTCTTCCAATGATATTACTATAAAAAATATTAGCAGAAAACTTTGATTGCTTGTTTATAATACGCTGGAGCCATCGTTGTGAGGCTTTGTTAGTATTTTAAACATTTCCGTCCTTCCACTTGGTGAGTATGTTAGCAAAATAATTGGCAACATATAAAAGCAATTATATCTACGTTTGGAACGACACTAGCCAAGTACACGCTCTATAAGAATACTTTATGCACACAAAATGAATATTAACATGATGTAGTTTGTTATGGATTATTGCAGAAACAAAATGAATTTGAATATGCTGCAGGCCGTTAAAAACCGTTGATATCAGCCCATGTTTTATGTCTAAATAAGACGTAGGCATTTTTTTTTTAGAAATGACCCTCTAAAAAGAGTCAGTTCCATTCAAATTCCATATAACGATATTAAAACAATGTCACTTGTTCAAGAAATGAAACATTGGCGAACGTAAGAATGGCATTGCGCGGTTAGGCATGATTGCCCTATCTAGTATAACGAAAAACATGTCAACACAGCCATGTAATCATAGATAATATCAACTTAGTAATCTATAAAATTACGTCAGTTGGTCCTCAGAAGCAGAACAAAAACCAAAACGGAAAGATAACATTAATCATACTTACGTGCCACAACTAATAATACATTTATTTTGATGAGTTGCTTCCAACAAGCAAACAGTACTACTAGGCTAGAAATACTTTAAAAAAAATGTCTTTACAAATCTTGTTTGTACTATATAAAAGAATCTCCAGTCAAATTTGTACTTCAGTGGAAATATAATACTTCATGCTAAAAAAGTAACACAGTTAAAATAAAAGTAGACAATCTTTGATATTAAGTTGGTTAATAGCAAGCGTTTATCTAGTACACTTTTTATGACAAAGATAATATACTTTACAGGCAAAATTCGACCTGAAAGTTTAAGAGATGTTTTGAAAATTTACCATACAGATGGCATCATAACGTACATTAATAAATGTGTATTATTTTAATACAATCAGAAAAAAATTGAAATCCCCAAATCTGATCATGATCTTTAGTATTCAAATGATAAACAGAGATACTGGTACAATATATACTAACTCTATTAACTCTTCCACTTTTAACTAGAGCTGGTGGATTAAGAATTTAATCATATGCTATGATGATTTCTTAACAACAAGTTCGGACTTTTTATCACACTTAGTAACTTAAGTATTGCATTTACATATTGTGACTGTCTTTCCTTCAGATTACGACGCTATGGCTTATAGCAGAAACATGTCCTTCACTACGAAAGACCGGGACAACGACCTTAAGAGTAGTTACAACTGTGCTTCGCAATATTTTGGTGCCTGGTGGTACAATAATTGTTTTTATACCCACCTGACAGGTCTCTACTTTGGAGCAACGGGAAGTTATCAAAGCATTTATTGGTATAATCTTCCTGAGAGTTATTACAACCTCAAATATGCAGAAATGAAAGTACGCCCTCTACTTTGATGAAGAAACGAATCAGATGAGACATGAACTCTAAATGAAGAATATCTCGACAACTTTTTTGGTTAAATGAAAAAAAAAATATGTTACCACTGGATCTTTGTCGTTTGTTACATTCTTGACTTACAAATTGCACTTAATTCAATAAGATGTGTTATATTCTGAGACTCAATGTTACTTTCTAAGTTTTATGTGTTTGACAATAATATAGTGTTAAACTTAAGACAATTACCGGTGAGATGTAATAAATGTTACGGTGTCCATGTTACTTGAACGGTTGTAAAGATGTTAACATTTTGTATCATCGCCTTATCGAAAACGTTCACTAATTAACTGAAAACGTCGTTTGTAGATTTAAACAGAACTGACAAAAGGGGGTCAAAGGTCTGCACGACCGTGGTTATTTAGGGACCATGCAGCGGAAATGTGTGATAAAGAATTATTGTATTACTTTTGTAAATACAATAGACGAAGGAAAACTTCATCAAGGGAGTTCGGTAGCATGAAATTGTCCCAACCTGGTTATCGATGCCCCTGCATTTGGCCCAATGTCTAACAGAACCGTGACTGCTTGTCTTTATCAAAAGAACTGAAACAAAGGCATTCAAGCCCGGTAAGAAGCGCATACCTATCCCATCACCCACCCAATCATACTGTCACTCATCTAAAAGGGTTATTATTATTGTAAAATGCATCATTGTACTTTTGAACTGGTATTTCTGGCAAGTTTGATGTCCTACTTCACCATCATGGAGCAGAAAGTCCATAAACTATGGGGCGGGACCGAAATGAGTATATATACACACACACACATATATATATATATATATAAATATATGTATATATATATATATATATATATATATATATATATATATATATATTTAACGCTTCATTCTTACATTTAGTGGTGGATGAATTATTCTACTCCTTCGGGCAAGTTGTTTGAAGTACCACTGGTCCCTTATTTTGAACAGGTTAGTTATTCGAAGTACCACGGGTCCGTTACTTTCAACGGGTACGCCATTGGAAGAACCACGGTTCCCTTACTTCCAACGGGTAAGTTATTCGAAGTACCACGGGTCCCTTACTTTAAACCGGTACACCATTTGAAGTACCACGGCTCCCTTACTTTCAACGGGTACGTCATTTCAAGTACCATGGTCCCTTCCTATGAACGAGTACGTCATTTGTAGTACCACAGGTCCATTTCTTTGAACGAGTACGTCATTTGAAGTACCCAGGGTCCCTACTTAAACGGGTTCGTCATTTAAAGTACCATGAGTCCTTTACGCTGACCGGAAAAGTCATTGAAGTATCACGGTCCCTTATGAATATCTATTTCTTAACAACATTGATAATAATGGTTCTTTACAACCTCAAAATCAAATAAATGGAAAAATATGACTAATATGAATATCCAAAGTTGATACTTTGTACATGGCAAGGTGTGAACGGCATACAAATATTTCCAAGTTTTCATTAAACAGTGGTCGTAGAAAATTCCTCAAATTCATTCGAGTGTAATGTTACCTCTCCCACACTCTATATTATTAGATCCAGGTGCAATGCTTGTTATGCCTAATGTTCATGATTACAAATATTAATGTCTTTAATTAATGTCCGTACACATTACGTGTCTGTAGTTATGGAAACTGGATCACCAGTACTTAGTATGGATTAAACATGTTAAAAGAACTAATTAGTGATTTAGAAACATTCGCCACAAAAGACTGCTATTACCACATTATTCACTCTTTCTGTATTGAAAATCACCTTAATAAAGCAATCATTATTTGAGAAGTTTCAGCAAGCTTTCTGCAAGAAAGACATCTATTATTTCATTCCATAGTTATATATAGTTAACTACTTCAACAAACATATTTCATCATTTATTGCACTTGGCCACTAAATTGCGAAATGTCAAAGCACCATAATTCTTTCAATATACAAGCAATCGAAATGAACATTTCGGAGTACTTACAGTATGCTTAATTTATGTTATTCTAAATAGCTTATGAAATAAATTTAAGAATATTTTTTCGGTGCTTTTTTGTCTTGACAGGCTTCCACTGACATAGGAAGTTGTCACATCCTGCAGGTTATCCTGTAATTAACGCTACGTCTCTTCCTTCATTGGTGGAGGCATATCCATAATGCGTACCAGTACATATTGTTTCTGTAATAAGTAATGTTAGTAATACTGTGCTGTTGCCTAAGTTTTCCAGTCTCACGTTTAGCAATCAAAGCTGCTTTGGCCTTCATGCAAGATGTTTTATCTGCAATTCTCCTGACTTAGGATTTTTTTTATGGTATCTTGTCTAGTTTCTCAGACAGGGTACTTTTACCTGGCAGTGTTGGTAAGAGCTGGATGGTAAGAGCTGAGCTAGCATTCGTGTTGGGTTATTCAATTATTCAATACAATGTGCTTTGTGTACACTATAGTTTCGGAAGCTGGTCACTTCGCCCAACAACCATTTCGCCAGACTGCCATTTCGCCCAACCTTACCATTTTGCCCAATCAAGTTTCAAGGCAGGTGCTACAGGATTGAAGGTCTATGGAAGCGTTGCTCTGATTTGCCAATATGTTGATATCTTAGGGAATTGAGCAAATGATAGCCAATGAAATTTTAAAGAGAAATTACATATATATTTATTTTGACGCATTTCACGTATAACCGTGCGCGTCTCCACCACACGCAAATCCCGTTTAATCGAAAACTGTACAGACATTAACTTTGAAGCGCTCGTGTGATGTCGTACATGACTGATATTATTTAATACATGAATTTTCATGTACACCCAAGTGTACACTACTGATTAGAGGGGGAAAAAACAATTTAACAATGAAAGTTGTACATAAGGATCTGGATGGATTTCCAAATCATGTTTATTTTTCTACAGTGATCAACAGGGTTGAACGTTTGACCACGCAGTGTTTAATAAAAAAAACTCTTTGATTTTCTACTGACTTAGACATTTTTTTCTCATGGTTTCTTGTCTGGTTTCTCAGACAGGGTACTGTTTTCTGGCAGTTTTACCATGGTAAGAGCTAAGCTAGCATTCGTGTTGTGGTATTCATTTATTCAATACCGTGTGCTTTGTGCACACAACAGTTTCAAGCGGGTGCTACAGGATTGGAGATCTATGTAAGCTTTGCTCTGATTTGCCAATATGCTGATATCTTAGGGAATGGAGCAAATGATAGAAAATCGAATTAAAGAGAAGTTACATATCAATTTGTTTTGTGCTTTTCACGTACAACTTTGCGCGTCCCCTGCACACGCAAATCCCGTTCAATCGAAAACTGTACAGACATTAACTCTGGAGGGCTCTTCTGATGTCGTACATGACTGACTGATATTTATTAATACACGGATTTTCATGTACACCCATGTGTACACTACTGATTAGAGGGGGAAAACAATTTGACAACGAAAGTTGCACATTGGGATCTGGATCGATTTCCAAATCGAGTTTTGTTCTACAGCGAAAAGTAGGGTTGAACTTTTGTCTGCGCGGTTGTTAAAAAGACTTTATGGATTGACGTAATACGTGGCTGACTGAATACGTCATAGTAAAAACTAGCCAATGATGTCATTTTCTTTTACACTTCTGACACGCCCACATAGGGACCTTATCCAATAAAAAACCCTTGCGATAAAAACGCCTCAAAAATGACTTTTCATAGTCACGCTCGTGCCCGTGCCAGTGCATATGCACACACGTTTACACACGCAACCGTACAAGCCTCGCCCATTTAACCAATCGGGATATAGAATGTGGCAGTATATAACTTTTACATTGCGTTGAATGGATTATTGACAGCTGTGATATTGACAGTGGAAGTGCGACTCTTCCATAGAAACAAATTGATATGACACGGAGGGCCGATTCAGACAGGAAAATAAGCAAATAGATATTGAATGGTTGATATTGGTCATTCATATGCACAAAATGGAGTGAACTTACAATTTTGGAGGAGGGTATCAAAAATAATGTGTGTGTGTGTTTGTGTTCTTGTAGCCTATGTGTTTGGACAAAACGTTTGTCATGAACTCATTAGCCGTGATGCCGATAGATCTCAAACTCGGTGGCGTTAGCGTGGATATGGGATTTAGGGCTACAGTGACGTCATACGATGAAATGGGGTAAATGTAAAATTTGACTAAACTTGCGCACGTACCACAATGACCTAAACGAAGTTGTTCACTTATTTCAATGGTGAAGTCCAGCTAAAGTGAAACTCTTAACAAAATTGTATGAATTTAAATTCAATAAAACTAATCAGTTAAAGCAACAGAATGCCCAGCGACACATTTCCAATAAATAACGTCAGTGCACAAAGTTTCCCACCTAAGCCAACCCCACTTTTCACAGATAAATACCAACAGATTGCAACACCATAATTTCATCTAATAATTTATTGAGCTTTAATTCACATGTAGATGATTATAGTTCATAAATGCATGTTCCAAAATTTTCGCTACGATTACGAAATCTCCAAAGTAAACTATGACATTTCAGCGATAATTCAGCGATAACAAATACGTAAAGATGTGTTTCCTTGTTGAGAATCCAAACATGAGATTCCCTATTGAGAGTGAGCGGTACTCGGTAATCTGCTTTGTTTAATTTTATTATATTGCCCTACTTTTATAATATTTGCCTTACTTTTATTTTATTTTTGACATTAACTGAACAGATGTATTCGAATAACTAGATTCTAATCTGTACAAAGTCAACTTCCTTTGTCAGCTCTGTTATTTTGATTTGATTTCCGAACAGTCACGTCATTGCTTGTCTTTGTTCAAGTTATACCTATGGATATATTAAAGCAACAACTGCGTTGACTAATTTTGACAGAAAACATTTCTATGTCATAATACCATCACAAAGATGCTTAAATAACTGACATTTCAAATAGTCCACAGTTGGGTAACTACTGTGAACAACACAATAATGATAAGGTAGATCATTTTAATACGGTATATTTAATTTTTAAGAGTGGTAGTTTAGGTTTAATCAAATTTGAAGCAATCCTCAGTTTAAAGTTTGACAATGTTGCTGTAAACTATCATTGAAATCCAACATTTGCAGCTTTGAAATTTCTAAAGAGCTGCAAAATAATGACTCCCTTTATTTACTTTCCTGATGGTAGAGATCTGTTTAATATATATCGTTATTTATGTATCAATGTTTGATGAAAAGTTTGTAACAAGAAATATAGATATTTTGAAATGAAGTACAAATATTCAGATCACTCTTTTTGGCATGTACGTTTTCAAGGAAACAACTGGTATATACAACAACTGGTGAACATCTCAATCTAATTTCAAAATAATTTAAGGAAGTTATCAAAAAATACAAAGGCCTATATATATCACTTCCTAAATTGACTTTCCTGATGATAGAGATCTATTCAATAAACGGTAAATATCAGACATTTAACGTATTGTGGTTAAGTAGCAAGAGAAATGTCCCCTATACATTTCCGTATATAGCTACATATGTTGTCGAGCAACAGTCCTTACTGTTGGCGAGTGAAACCTATACTTGTATGCCATAGGACTATGTAGGCCAATATTGTTCGTAGTGTATGGTACAACAAGCATGTATTTATTCGGTATAAACAAGATGAACAGGACTCAAGAGTCATTGCCAGATAAAAAACAGAAGATTAATACTTTCACTTGACTTTCAAATATACAACTATTAAATACATTACATGTATTTTAATTAGAGTTATATTTTGGATGATGTATTGTACAATCTCACAACCATGTATTATGTCTGAAGTATGAAGTATGAAATAAACCGTATTTAGAGCTCGAGCCAGTAAGTAATGAATTTGGTTTGTAACGAAAAGTTGTACGTATAACAGTATTAGAGTAAGCCTCAGACGTGTTCCTTAAAAATGTGAAAAGAATTCTCAGAAAGTGTTTTTATGAAACAAACTGCGAGCACACGCAACGTATATGTTGGTTGTTGAGTCTGTTCATCATACACACTCAACACAAATTGGAGAATCAAGGAAAAGATGTTTTGAGCAAGTGGAGTAAAGAAAGTAACACTTTCGTGTTGACTGAACAGACTTGCCAACATACGCACAGAAGAAGGGGCGGGGAGGCTAACGAAAAGAAATGTATCATAAATTTTATATGAACTGTTCAAAAAGTATTTTGAGTGAATTTTGACATGGTTATAAAGATCTTATGACAATGAACTTACTGAACAAATAAAGTTTACGTAAAATCCCGTCATGTGAAGCGCAAAAGTTAACGCGTGATATGGAATTTAACATGTTACCATTACAACCAAACTGTAAACCTGCTTGTACTTTACGTATTGAAAGTAAACTTCACAAGCAATTAAAATCTCTATCCATCACTTTCAATATCGAAGAAATCGAACAATTATATGCCCAGGAGAACAATTAACATCAATGTGGTAGTACTCGAAAAGTAGCACTACTCGATACTCTAGTATTTTTTGCGAGTACTTGGTACACGCACTCGGTGGAAGTACTTGACTGTTACTGTACTCGCACTAGTCATGCAGTACCACAACTCAGATGATACAGTGCTCGTACTCGGTACACGGATTCTAAAATGACGTGGTACTTGGTATTCGGAACCTCAAGTACTCGATACTCGGATAATAGTAAGTACTCACAACACTGGTGAACAACTTAAAAGACAAGGATTTATCAAAGCAGAACACACTAAGACATTTGGTCTTGTGCATAATGCTAATAGACTGGCCATTATCCAGACGGATTTAGAGAAGTTTAATCTCTAGGCCACTAACTCCTCATTCCGTAAAACCATTACATTTGTATGGGTTATCATTATGTTATTGTATCATCTCTATTTTAAGAAGTAAAGTTGATAGAAATCATTTATTCCTGATAGATCCTACAATATGACAACATCACACTAGCAATGCGAATTAGCATAATGATTCTAACCTACACGATTTATTGGCTTCACAAAACTATGCGACTAGACTAGGTTTAGTCGTTGAACTAAACACGGAAGTTAAAAAAGGTTATGACCGTATTCTATCTGAATGTACACATCAATGAAAAGCCAGATATATTGCAAGTCTAGTGACGGTTCAATGCATATTCATGATATATGATTCGAACCTATCTAAGGATCTTGCAAGAGTCATATTAAAAGTAATGCTCTATATTATGTACAACTGAAACAAATAAAGACTGGTAATTGATTTAAAAATTCTCTTTTAAGGTAAATATTGTAAAAAAATTATCTAAACACACATAAACTAAGGAGGATTTCCGGGCTCGTGTGGGAAGTAAGGAAAAGCAAATGTACCTCTGGTAAATTTTATTAAAATGAAATTGTTCATGAAGACGTTAACATAATTTCATACTTGAGTTGATGAATCGAGACGATTAAGGTTTCCATAGTATTAACAGTTGTTTCCTTGGACTGAGAGATCCATCGTATTTGAGAAATATCTTCATTCGTCTTGCAGACTCTGCTCAGAAGATATCATTCTAAATAAAGTCTACATTTAATTCAATCAACCATGAAGTTACAGCTTTTTTGCTTCTTCATTTTTGGAGTTTTTCTTCTGGAGTTTCTTTCAGTAGAATCTTCTGATGAAGTGGTAAGTCTTTCAATTATATTTCAGGACGTTTTTATTATTTATCGAACTGTCCGTTTTCATATCTTATCAATATTAATTTTGTCTAAATGTTAAAAATGTACTTTCTTTTTCATAATTTCTTCTCTTTTCTTTTTGCTAAATCGGTGCATTCAGACTGATTTTTTGTGTTTATTTTTTCAATCTTTCTTCACTGCTAACCATATCCCTTAAACCTGTGAATACTTCAGATTTTCTCAATAACAAACATGAACAGTGTAACATCTTTCTGATCAACATAAATGTTAATACATATTTTAAAGAGATCTTGAAAGTCTATCTCTTAATTTATTCCAGATCAGAACTTCATTTTGTCTACTTTCTTACAGTGGACCCCTTTTTTTAAATGTTTACAAAATATTATAATGGACTGGTAAGTAATAATATGTATCATATATATAGCCTCACTGTGAACAAAGTTAATACAGGGGCACTGACATTAACAAGAAGTATTTTAAGCTTTCCGATGACTCGTAAAACAATTTAATCCATGCGTATGCTACACAGACAATAAGTTGATTTCATTCTAAGAAAGAGAATTGAGATTTCGAACATCATTCGATAATTGTTAGCACCGTAACATTGTTACATTGTACAAGTATTTTACCAATAGTAATTGACAGCCTTTCCCTACATATTTACTTATATCAACTTTAAATTACAAGGAAATGAACATTTTATTTTTTTTTAAACCAATTGAAAGTTTATTGAAACAATCAATGTTCTAATAACGAGAAAGAAATTTTGTAGTTTTGATAATCTACTATTATTTATAATTGCACCTCTTAAAAAGTAAGATATAACCTCATTCAACTTTTGATATATAGGCCTATAAGCTAAGAGACAAACAAGATTTAAGAAACTATTTAAGCCGAGCGCAACTTGACTACAGAAGCTAGCATAAAATATTTGTTCAACTAATATTAAGAAGACATTTGTTATGAATTTATTAAATTACTTGAGAATAGTAATGTTTTTTGCCTTCATAAGCATATGCTTAATGTGAACAAACCATACATTTTGTACTTACATGCGATATTAAATATCTAGACAGTTTATTGTCTAATACCATCTAATATCCTTGAAGTATGGACGAAACGAAATTAAACACTTTTTGAATGATAAATATTCGCAATTATATTATCATATAACCTCACATTTACGGACGTAACGAAATTAAAAACTTTTGAATAATAACTATTTGCTATTAAATCTTCCGAATGAACTATGATCCTTAACTTAATAAGCATCAGCATAACTTGTTTTGTTGTTGTTGAAAGAACTGATTCTCATCAATCGCCTTTCCCAATTTTCAATTTTGTGCTTCCTATTTACGAAACTGGGGATTTTAATGTCACTAAGTTCTCAAAAGGAATATCGAAAATGATGAATCTCTAAATAAATCAATAACAAATTCAAATACGTACGCATAGAAGTATATGAAATCTAACAAAACAACACAGAGATTAAGCTAGTTGTTTCTTTGAATAGTTTAGTTCAATCAATTGACGTTCCCAACGCTTAAACCAGCATAATAGTGGCTGTTGAAATAAATGTTTCTCTTTTTGTAGATTCCCCTTGCTCTCCGTATAGTAAGCAATTGTCTTAATATTGTTTTTACTTTGTAGATTTACTCTGCTCTTAATATTCATATCTTTACGAAATAGCACTGGATTTGTATGTTCCATATTCATCTTTCGGTTAACGATCTGTCTTGAAACTTCCTTCAAATCGAATTCTTTCCTCATCCTGACTGCTCTCTTTGTAATTAACAAAAAAAAAAACGAACCTTAAGGAAGCTGTGGCTTATCAATATTCTACAAGAATTAAAGTAGTGCCTATATTGTTCTCTTCATTTTCCCTATTCTCTATACAAAATGATGTAATTATTCTAATTCACAATTTTTGTTGTAAAGATGATAACTGATCGACGCGGTAAAACATATTAATTTTCGTCCGATAACAATAGTGCATAATTAAATAATACTTTGGTAAGTCTCTTTTAATAACCTCTGCCATGGAGAAAGTTGTATCATGTGCTCCTTTGAGAACTTTTTGAAAACTTTGTTATTTCCTTGTTTATTTCTTGTTTTAAATTATATTACAAACATCATGATTCTATGTGCCAGGTATTGTCACTCGTTAATGTAAAAGATTTGAAAATCCGCTTTCCATAAATTACCTTATTTTTCAGGACTGTGTTATATATTTTTCAAACATCAATGCGAAGCCTTCTT
Source organism: Apostichopus japonicus (assembly GCF_037975245.1). Classification (NCBI taxonomy): domain Eukaryota; kingdom Metazoa; phylum Echinodermata; class Holothuroidea; order Aspidochirotida; family Stichopodidae; genus Apostichopus; species Apostichopus japonicus. The sequence goes on along the minus strand of NC_092569.1, from coordinate 25,555,060 downwards.
AAAATCTTAACTCCTCATTTAGGCGTCATGCTGGTGTTCACGTTGTAGGTTTACTTTGCTACTAAAAATTATTTGTTACAAACAATTGTTGTTTGTTAAACTGATTTTTTTTCGTTCCATAATACCATACCTGCATGGGATTTGTACATATTATAATAACTATAGGTGTTAACTAACATACGACTTTGATTTATCATAACGCAAATTTCACACATCAAGTCACTGTTTACAGAGTGAGAAATTTGGAGAAAGGAAATGTTTTCCCAGTCGTTTCTGATATTTATCACAACGAATAGTTCCAATAAATCAAAAGACAATAAACAAGGCTAAAATGATGTTTATTCAATATAGGAGTTTATCTGTGCGATGAAGCATGACTCCATTCGTAATGTTCGATAGTTTTGAAGGAAGTTATCATTTTCAATTTCTATTACTTGACAGAGTGACATAAGAACTGATAACAGTAAATCTAGGCGAAGAAGAGACACGGAAAGTAAGTTGCCACACACTCGAAATTTAATTATAAAAATTTAACATTTTGTGCATATAAGCTTTTTTTACTTTAACGATGCAATTCTGGTTTATTTGCATCTGTGAAATTTATTTGAGTTTCATATTTGCTTAGGGCAACTGTATCTACAAGTAAGTGTTATGTGTTTGTTCATTTTGAAAAGTGAAATTTCACTATTCGTAACAAAACATATGACAGTTTCGACATATTATTAATACATCATATCCCTTGTTGTTTACTCTGTGCCTTTCTCCCCTTTCATCAAATTTCAAGGTTTTTTAGTGAATGAAACTGTATGTTGTATGTTAACATGAATATAGCTTGTATTGTTTACTAACATGAACTCAAGTACTTTGAAATGAAATATAGCGTTTCAGTGTTCATTCTGTCTACGTTTCTCATTAACACGTTATTTAATGGCCATCAGAATGTAGGAAACCAATAAGTTCAGCGAAAAAGATAATTCAAACTAATTGATTAATATCGTTAAAAAATAACATAATAAATAACAAATAAGAAATATTTTGGGGACGTTTATTGGACTAAATCCCTGAAAAAAAAAGATGTTCAACAGCCACTGTTAGGCCGTATTAAGCGTAATATTTTTGGGGACGTCTATTGATTGAACTAAAGTATTCAAAGAAACAGATAGCTAAAACTCTATGTTGTTCTGTTCAAGTTTCATTCACTTCTATGCATGCATGTAAGACAAAAGAAAGTTACCCTGTTTCCTGGTTCACTAATTTTTCAGGTTCATCTTACTTCTACTACCAAGAGCCTCAATATCCTAGAGATTGCAAGGAAGTTTATGAACAATGTGATGATCAAACTGAATCTGGTATTTTCATGATTCAGCCCGACGGTGCTCCAGAACCCTTTCAGGTTTATTGCAATAATTCCATTGATGGCGGAGGTTGGACGGTACGTTTTCTATATTAAGAAAATTAAGTTTGCACCATACTGTATTGTTGAATTTGCAGGGTGCAACATCTAACTTGGACACAACAATGACCTAAGCTAAGACAACCTAAAGAGTAAACTTATTACATGACTTTCCACTTTATTCAATTAAAGGCATGATAAGGTGAAAACTCCTTGTAATATCTTTATTTTAAATTGGGAAAAAAACAATATTAATTTGTTTTATTAACGTAAAGAACATAACATGTAATCGATTCCACAACAAATACATTATGTTGCATCTCTATTTACATCAATTTGAATGAATTACTTAAAATTAATATTGAAGAATGAAAGAAATGTCCGTCGAAAGATTAAATAATACGAAAAAAAATCCTTCTATATTCAACAGGTTTTCCTACGTCGAGTCGATGGCGCTGTAAATTTTTACCGTGACTGGAATGATTATAAGAATGGATTCGGCTTTTTTCGCCGAGAGTTTTGGCTTGGTAATGACATCATTGCTTATTTGACAAACCAAGGCAACTATGAGCTGCGAATCGACATGAATAATGTCAACGGAAAACCATATTACGCCAAGTACAACCTCTTCAGAATTAGTGATGAAAGCAGTAACTACAGATTGACAGATCTTGGTGACTATTTGTCGGAGAGCACAGCAAGTGAGAATAATACACGTATTTGGGTATCTGTGTTATAGTTAAACATTTCAAGTTTGGTAGTCTTAGGCAATTGTTACAGGTTTCTAATTATACTACTATATTATTATGAAAAAAAAATGATTGCTTATGCATACTATGCCGAAGCCATCGTTGTGAGGCTCTGTTAGTATTGTAAACATTTATGTCATTCCACTTGGCGAGTATTTTAGCAAATTAACGGGCAAAATATACAAGCAATAACGTCTACATATAAAACAACACTAGCCTAGCACACGTTGTACAAAATACTTTATGCACACAAAATATTACTTGCATTAGTTGTTAAGGATTACTGCAGACACAAAATGAATTTTAATATGCTGTAGGCAGTTAAAAACCATTGGTATCAGCCCACGTTTTAATGTCTTTATCACATTTAATTTATTTCTTTGAGAAATGACCCCTTACAAGACTTTGTTCACCTCAAATTGCCAATATTAACACAAGTTCACTTGTTCCAAGAAATGAGACATTGCAGAACGTAAGAATGGCATTACGCGGTTAAGCATAATTGCCCTACCTAGCATAACGAAAAATATATCAACACAGCTGTTATAACTAATAGGTACCACGCGTCTTAGACAGTAATCTGTAACATTGGATAAAATAATAGTTTATTATATACTGATTTTGACGTCAGATCGTCCTCAGAATTAAAAAAAAAATGAAAGATGACATTGATAATACTTACATGATAAATTTTACAATACATTTATGTGATTAATTGCTTAGAACAATCAAGCAATACTACCAGGCTCAAATTATATTAAAATATATATATATATATATATATATAAATTGTCTTCACAAATCTTGTTTGTTATAAATGAAAACATTCTTTTGTCGAATTTGTACTTCAATGGAAATCAGCAGACACAATGGAAGTAGTCAATCTTTGAAATTTACTACTTTGGTCTATGACAAAGATAATATACTTTACAGGCCAAAAAATCTACCTGAAAGTATAACAAATGTTTTGACACTCACCATGCAAATGACATCGGGGGTACATTAATAAATGTGTATATATTGTAATACAATCAGATATAAACAATACTTCTAAACAAGGACAAACGGATACAATCTTTAATCTGTCTGAACAACATTATCGTTAGTATTGAAATTCTTTACAGAGATTCTGGTACCGTATATATTAACTATATTAACTCCTCTAATTTTAACTTGAGCCGGTGGATTAAGAATTTATTCATATGCTTTGATAATTTCTTAACAAGTTCGGACTATTTATCACACGTAGTCACTTAAGTATTGCATTTGACTATTTTTACTGTCTTTCCTTCAGATTATGACTCAATGGCTTATCACAGAAACATGTCCTTCACTACGAGAGACATTGACAACGACATACACGGTACTGTTAACTGTGCTTCGCATTATTTTGGTGCCTAGTGGTACAAGAATTGTCATCATGCCCACCTGACAGGTCTCTACTTTGAAGCAACGGGTAATTATCAAAGCATTGAGTGGTATAATCTTCCTGAGAGTTATTTCAACCTCAAATATGCAGAAATGAAAGTACGCCCTCTACTTTGATGAACGATGAAACGAAACAGATGAGACATGAACTCTAAATGAAAAATATCGCGACAACATTTTTGGTTGAATGAAAACATTTGCTTTTAAGCTACCATTGGATCTTTGTCGTTTGTTATATTCTAGACTCACAAATTGCATTTAATTCAATAAACTGTCTATTATTCTGAGACTCATTGTTACTTTTTGTGTTTGACAAGAATATAGTGTTAAACTTGAGGCAAACACCGGTGAGATGTAAAAAATGTTAAAATGTTGCGGTATCCATGTTACTTGAACGGTAATAACGATGTTAACATTTTGTATCAACGCATTAATCAAAAGCGTCCATTATTTGACTGAAAACGTGGTTAATACACAGACTGCTTCTTTTATAAAAAAAAAAAAGCTGAAACAAAGCCATTCAAGCCCCGATAGGGAATGGCAATCTTGTCCCATCACCCACCAAATCATATCGTCACTCAACAAAAATTAGTTACTATATATATATATATATATATATATATATATATATATATATATATATATATATATATATATATATATATATATAAATATATAGAGGAATAACGGAAAAACTGTTAAACAACTATGCTGCATTTAGAGAAAGGCTGGATCTCGAGTGAGATACAATAATTGAAATAGGTAAGTGATTATTGGAAGTAAAACAGCCAATGTTTGGTTTTTGCAGAGCTTTCGAGCAAAACTAGCTCTTCTTCAGTGCATGATCACCGAAAGTGACAAGGAGTAGCAGGAATTGACACTGTTTTATAGAGACGATGTCGGCAAGGTTGTAAAGGCAAAGCGACTTACTGATTTCTGCTGAATTGAGCAGAAGTTTTAGAAATTCCGATTATTTTAATCCGCGTCGGATTATTTTAATCCGATTCCGTCGTAATTGTAAAGGAGTTGTTTTGGTTTATCTGGGACGGCAAATCATTTCTGATGTTTAAACCGAATGGTGCCGTGGTCTTTAGGTTTAGTTCCCAGAAATTTTCTTTCGCTTTCCTAGATTTATTTGTCCAAGAATCGTTCTGGTCAATGTGATAACACGCAAATTCTCAATTGAATGATTTTGGAGATTGAAGTGATTTGCAACAGGTTGGTAGATCTTTTTTATATTTTTTTTATATATATATACAAGGACACTATGGTGGCATGATAAACACAGGTCAGTCTACTGTACGTGGACCCACCAAAAACAATAGGGGTCTTGTACTCAATGTTATGAATCCACACACCAAGTATTAGAGGTATCCACGATTTCCATCGTTAGGTATCTTGTGAAAGGTTTTTCAGAGTTTGACCTCTGGTGACCTCAAATGAGATTTGACCTCAGAAGCAACAAGAATCGAAAAAAGCTCGTGAACTCACTGCCAACATAACACCGTTTTACACAATTATTTTGCATGGAGATTGGTCATAGTAAAAAATCTAACTAGACGAACTGTTAAGTTTCATAAACGGCGCCTGGTCACAACGAAACTACATCCAACATGACATAAATACGACGGAAATCGTCCAAAGAAACCGCTGTACTAAAAAGAGTACGATTTGTTGCACACAAAGAAGGCTTCCGAGCGGCACGTTGAAGCCAATTCAAATATGTTCGAATATTGAGTTTTAGATTCTATGGATGCCCATAGGCTCATTTCCAATTGCCAAAAGCCTCCTATTCGCAGGAGGCGTAACGCACATGTTGTCTGTTACGCTGATCGGTGGCAGATACGGTAGCTTATAACACAAGGTTTCCACAATTTGGCGTCTGGTGACTCCAAATGACCTTTGATCTCAGTCAAATCTTGTAATGAACGTGTCACAACTACATGCTAAATATGAGCATTCGTCCGACCTTCCATTCTTGAGTTATCGTGTTTATAAGGTTTTCACAATTTGACCAATAGTGATACCAAGTGGATTTGGACCGCCCCTTGCAACAAAAGGGATCTTGAACTCAATGTGGTACTCCTTCACACGAAATACGAGATTGATCCAAGCTTTCCTTCTTGAGATATCGTGTTTACAAGGTTTACACATTTGACCCCTGGTGACCCCAAATGACTCCACGAAAAAACAAAAACGTTTTTGCTCCTAAATGTGGTCCTCCTACTCCAATCCAATCAATAGTCATAAGCCAAATTGGCCCGTTGACCTCCCCGAGGATTATAAACAATCTTAGATTTGTAACCTTTTATAATGTTAATCCGGTGCCTGACATCTTCGAGTAGCTGGGCTGCAGAACGGCCGGACCAATTGGTTAAATTGTCAATCCATCGTAAATGCGGTCGGTCTGGCGTTTTGTAACCACAGGGTAGCCCACAGAGTACAGCACATGTAAGGCCTCCACAATGTACTGCTCATAACATAACAATAAACAAAACGATTATTTTGATGCAATCGTTGTACATTAAAGGTCAACAAACTTAAGCCCAAAATGTGCATGATAAAATTGGTAACAGTTTCAAAAGTGCTTCTTCTGGAATCTCAACTAAACGTTTACATGTTTCATTGGATCAAAATACTTTACATGTTAAAGTAGTAAAATACTTTGTAGTAAATAAATTTGGGCATCAGTGACCGGCAGTTGACTTTCGAACAATTTGAAAGCAGTGAAGATGATGAGCTTTTAGATGCGCACTCCGTAGATGGAGATATTAACCATTACACATAACACATAAGATTAAACCTTTTTGCATGTATATGTCTACACTCTACAATTGAACACTGATATAAACTTTTCCCAATATCTGTGTAAAACAGTACCCCTCGTTTAGTGATAAACAACAATGGCGGGCACAAATAATGGGGATACCACCCACCTCCGTTGCAGTGTAAAGAGGGTGGAGGGGGGGGGGGAATTCAGTCGGGTTTTATTCTTGTATTTAATTGTGGATGAATTACACCATTACTCCGGATACGTTATTTAAAGTACTACGGGTACGTCAATGGGTACGTTCAACGGGTACGTTTCAACGGGTACGTCATTTGAATTGACACGGGGAATATTTTTCTTTGGGTGTTTTTAAATCTTGACAGGCTAGTTGCCGCATCATGTAAATTATCCTGTTATTTACGGTACGTCTCTTCCTTCATTGGTGGAGGCATAACCATAATGCAACAGAATTGTCCATGTCTGCCAATCACTCACCGATTGTACCCATAGCAAGTCCAAATCTCACGATAACTTCAAAAGTAATTTATGTTCTTTCTAGTGTGGCTCTTACAACAAATTTACAATCGGTTATTCTAGCTTATTATTCACCAATACTGTCCCATAAGCATTCCTGTCGATTATTACTTGATGTGACTAAAATGGGAAGCGGAAGGAAATGGAACTTCCCTTCGTGGCTCATAATTACTCTTTGAACTATAAACACATTCATTCAGACTAGTTGTATACAGATAGATTTAAACGATATGCACTGATCATGAATATTAAATTCCCATCATTAAACGTCTCTTGATTCGGAATTCAGTGTAAATTATATCCATAGTAACACGTGTAGTCGTTTCATTCTCACACATTCCTCTGCATTGACTTCACCAGAAATCTAACCATGTTTACTAAACCATGCAGCTTTGCCCACACAAATGATAGCATAACACCTGTTAACCTTTCGGAGTCCATTGCTAACATTGTCACATTGTCCATTAATTACTTGTATTAATTGTGATGGAACTAACCGGAAGTCTTAATTAGTTATCTACAGAAAAGTTACTGTTAATAATTTCGCTCCTGCTCTGCTCAAGCCGGGTTAGCACAATTAGTTCTCACTTATAGTGAGCACCTTTTTATGGCCTGATTTAAGTGTATAATGTGTATCACATATAACAGTACCTCATAGGAGTTTGTACGGGGAAGTAATAATTTCACCCCCAAAGCAAACCAAAAAATGGTAATACTTTCTTTAATCGATTGCAGTTGAGTTAATGATGTCGTCATGGCAATTGATTTGAAATGGTTCTTGTTATTATTTTCAAAATTTTACTAATTTATCAACAACAGAAAATCACATGTGTTAAAAGAAAAGGAATATGCGAATACAATTCTCAATACAGAAAACAGACAGCTCAAAGCAAATATTCTACAAATATACCACATTTCAACTAGGAACAAGTTAGTAATATAACGAAGTTCAACACACCTGTTTCTCAAACTGTGGTTGTTAAATGCTTTTGCCAGTAACCTGATGCAGAAACAGTATTACAACGGAAGCGTAGAAAAAACATCATATTGACGACTTAAGCATATGGTAAACGGTAAATACCTAAAAATAAACGCTTTGTCCAGGAAATTGACCTTGTTGTACGGTAACTTAGTACAACTAGTTGGTTCCCGGTTTTTGCCTTTTCTACAGCAGTATATATTTGTTTTAAAGATGGAAGAGAGTATGAAAAGTTTTGATTGTAAAATTTAAGAGATTATGCAAATTTATTGCATTTAATTAAATCACGATCTTTCAGACTCATATTTTACTAAATCGCAAAGCTGCAATTTTCATTTTGACCGCTTTGGAAGTTGTTCGTTTCTCGACAAAACAGTAATTTCAAGTTTTGTAAGCTAGATTAAATATTGTGTTTAAGCCGTCAGAGTAATGTTCCCTTTACATTTCCGTACATAGCCACATCTGTTACCGAGCAACATTCCTATTGTTAGCTAGTGTTACCTATCCTTGTGTGGCATAGGACTATGTAGGCCTATACTGTACGTATTGTATGTTACAACAAGCGTTGATTTATAAGGTATAAACAAGATGTACAGGACTCAAGTATCATTGCCAGAAAAATAACACGATATATCTACTTTCACTTGTCTCAAATACATTGCAGGTATTTCAATTAGAGTTATATTATTGTATTATGTATTGTGCAAAATATTCTCACAATGTCAGGCATTTTGTGTGAAATATGAAATCAACCGCACTTAGAGCTCAAGCCAAAATTATTTGCAAGTGAGTAATGAATTTGGGTTATAACGAAAAGAAAGTTGAACCTATAACAGTGTGATGCCGTACGAGAGCATTCACTAAAGAAGAATCAAAAACAGACGGATAGTTCTGCTCCAATTTATTAGGGGTTTGAATTAGCCTTTACTGGGTGTATGAGCCAGTAAAATATAGAAGAGGATAAATAGAGGACGGTGGTACAACCCACCGCACGGATGCGTAAAGCTCTGAAACTGTTAATAAAAATATGAAAAGAAATCATAAGTATAAATCCATAAATGAAACCTCAGTAATCAACGGTTAATAAGACAAAATACCTCCTTGCATAATATATAGGTCTATGAAACAACATGAATAATAAATAGCCATGACACAGGTATTTAACTCATGCATCAAACCTTAAACGATTCATAAAATAACACTTTAGGATTAAACAAGTAGTGGAGGTAACATTTAAGTTATGGCACGTCTGCCTCTAAACAACCACAATTGCATTCTAAAAACAAATTAACACAATTTAATATGACATCGTACCTATCCATTTCGATTTACCCTCGACTGATACGATTCATAAACTAAAACTCATGACCATAAACTGCAAGTTAATTTACTTTGAGGTACGGCATACTAACCTTAACTGAAAAATGCAGCTAAATAACCTCCGAGATATTCATATAGGACATACTATGACATCGTTGCATTATTTAGGATACAATATTCAGCACAATATGTATATGGTGAACCTATACACTTAACGGTACATGGGCGCAGCCATCTTGAATATAATATATAATGTACATAAATCTAACGAGACATGGGGGCCGCCATCTTAATAGGTGGCGCTCTTACACAACGACCTAGCACGTTATTACCACATACACAGTGTAAGGCATTTACAAACAGACTCACACTGTATATACTTTAGACCTAGGCTACAAGAAACAGCGTAAATACGGTATTATAAACGTAACATTTGCAGCATGTACTAAATAAATTGAGTGTGATTTAGAAAACAATCATTTAAGTATAATTAGACATATTACGTACACTCTTCGTAAGCGATCGTTTACGATTAGCCTACAGGACTATTACACAGTGAGTATGCAACAAGGAAAGTAACGTTGCCAATACTTGACTAACAAGCACACGTGAGGACCACAATTTGGCTATATTTCACGTGAATGAACCACTTCTTAACTTAAAATTGATATTGGGTGATCAAAGTGAATATTTATATTTACCTTTACAGCTTCTCACATCCCGAATGTGATAGATAAAACTTTAAAATAGATATATAGAAATGGTTGGTTACTTGATAACGTGATATTGCTTCAGTAGTTTGACGGCGTGTGTACAGAAGCAACGCTCACGATAGCTAGAACGGAAGGGATGCTGTACACCAAAACAATACAAGCCACTGTTCTAGTGAGTGACAGTACAGATAAACAATACAGTCCACTGTGCTACGCGCGTAGATACAAGCAAATTGTTGGGTCACAGGTCAAACTACAGTAGTTGCTAAGGGGAGAGTTCATGAATATGGATTTCGCCACCTTCCCTCACAACAGCAATAGGGTAAGCCCCAGACATCTAAGACAAAATGTTACAAAATTTATCTTAGAAAGTGGATTTGCGTATATTTTGGTTGTTTTCAATATATTTAAGCGACTGGATTAAAGAAAAATAACACTTTCGTACCAACTATACAGGCTTGCCAATGTAAGCACAGAAGGAGGAGGGGGGGGGGGGGTAGACGTGGGTGGGAGAGGGAGGGTTACGAAATGAAATGTATCATACAGTTTATATAAACCATTCCAATAATTCCAAGTACTTTGAGTGAATTATGACGTGGTTGCAAAAGATAAACGTACTCGTCATCTTATGACAATTTACCTAAATTCCCGTCATGTAAAGCGGATAAGTAGCCAATTCAACGCGTGATATAGAAATTAACATGTTACCCTTACTACCAAACTGTTAACCTGGTTGTCGGTAACCTATTCAACCAATCTGCACTTTACGTATTGAAATGAACTTCACATGCAATTGAAGTCTCTATCCATCACTATTTATATCGAAGAAATCGAACAACTATATACCAAGGAGAACAGGGAACATCAATGTCGTAGGATTCGAAAAGTATCCCTACTCGGTACTCAAGTACTTTTTGCGAGTATTTGGAACACGCACTCGGTGAAAGTACTCGAGTGTTACAGTACTCGTACTAGTCATTCAGTACCAGAACTCGAATGATACAGCGCTCGTACTCGGTGCACGGATTCTAAAATGACGTGTTCGGACTCTGGTATACTTGGTACTCGGAACCTCAAGTACTCGATGCTCGGATAATAGTAAGTACTCACAACACTGGTGAACAACTAAAAAGACAAGGATTTATTAAAGCAGAACACACTAAGACGGGTGGTCTTAAGCATAATGGCCATTATCCAGACAGATTTAGAGAAATTAACATAATGATTCTAATCTATACGATACATTGGCTACACATAACTATGAGACGAGACTATGGGTTTCTATTGAACTATACACGGATGATGAAAACGATTATGACTAATGTCCTATCTGAAAGTATATATCAATGAAAAGCTAGATATATTGCAAGTCTAATGACGGTTAAATGAATATTCATGATATATGATTCGAACCTATCTAAGGATCTTGCAAGGATCATATTAAAAGTAATGCTCTATCTTTTGTACAATTGAAACAAATAAAGACTGGTAATTGATTTAAAATTCTCTTTTAAGGTCAATATTGTAAAACAATTATCTAAACACACATAAACTAAGAAGGAATTCAGGGCTCGTGTGGGAAGTAAGGAAAAGCAAATGTACCTCTGGTAAATTTTGATTAAAATAAAATTATTCATGAAGACGTTAACTTAATTTCATACTTGAGTTGATGAATCGATACGATTCAAGGTTTCCATAGTAGTAACAGTTGTTTCCTCGAACTGAAAGATCTATCGTATTTGAGAAATGTCTTCATTCGTCTTGCAGACTCTGCTCAGAAGATATCATTCTATAACAAAGTCTACATTTCATTCAATCAACCATGAAGTTACAGCTTTTGTGCTTCTTCATTTTTGGAGTTTTTCTTCTGGAATTTCTTTCTGTGGAATCTTCTGATGAAGTGGTAAGTCTTCCAATTATATTTCAGGACGTTTTCATTATTTATCGAGAAGTTCATTTTCATATCACATATATATATATAAATTTTGTCTAAATGTTAAAAATATACGTCTTTCTTTTTATAATTTCCTCTCTTTTTTGCTAAATCGTTGAATGCATCTATTCAGACTGATTTCTTGTGTTTATTTTTTCAATCTTTCTTCACTGCTAACCATATCACTCAAAACTGTGAATACTTCAGATTTTCTCAATTATACACCTGTTCAATGTAACATCTTTCTGATAAACATACATGTTAATACATATTTTTAAGAGATCTTGAAAGTCTATCTCTTAATTCATTCCAGAGGAGAATTTCATTCCCTTTACTGTTTTCAAAGCGCCGTTAATCCTTCTCACAGTGGACCCCTTTTAAAAAATATATACAAAATATTATAATGCACTGGAAAGTAATGATATATATCTTATATAAAGCCTCATTGTTAACAAAGTTAATACAAGGACACTGAAATTAACAAGAAGTATTTTAAGCTTTCCGATGACTCGTAAAATAATTTAATCCATACATACGCTACATAGACAATAGGTTGATTTCATACTAAGAATGAGAAGTGAGATTCCGAACATTCTAATTTGTTTGACACCGTAACATTATAACATTGAAACATTGTACAAGTATTTTACGAATAGTAATTGGAAGCCTTTCCCTTTATATTTATTTTAAAACCTTTGAACCAATTGAATGTTTATTGAAACAATTTATGTTCAAGTAACGAGAAAGGAATTTTGCAGTTTTGATAATCTAATACTATTTATATTTGCATCTCTTCAAAAGTTAGATATAACCTCAGTACACTTTCGATATATTTAGGCTAACAGACAAACAAGATTTGAAAAACTATTTAAGCCGAGCGCAACTTGACTACAGAAGCTAGCATAAATATTTGTTCAACTTTTCTTCAGAAGAAATTTGTTATTAATTTATTGAATTACTGGAGAATAGCAATGTGTTTTTTGGCTTCACAAGCATATGCTTAATGTGACCAAACCATACATTGTGTACTTACATGCGGTATTAAATATCTAGACAGTTCATTGTCTAATACCATTCTAATATCCTTGAAGTATGCAAGTAACGAAGTTAAACACTTTTTGAATAATAATTATTCGCTATTATATCATCAAATATCCGAAAAGTTATGGTCGTAACGAAATGAAAACTTTTGAATAGTAACTATTAAACTATTAAATCTTCCAAATAAACTATGATCCTTAGCTGAATAAGCATCAGCATAACTTGTTTTATGTTGTTGTTGAAATAACTGATTCTCATCAATCGCCTTTCCCAATTTTCAATTTTGTGCTTGCTATTTACGAAACTGGGGATCTTAATGTCACTAAGTTCTCAAAAGGAATATTGAAAATGTTGAATCCCTAAATAAATCAATAAAAAATTCAAATACGTACGCATAGAAGAATATGAAATATAACAAAACAACACAGAGTTTAAGCTATTTGTTTCTTTGAATAGTTTAGTTCAATCAATAAACGTTCCCAAAAGACACAACGCTTAAACCAGCATAATAGTGGCTGTTAAAATAAATGTTTCTCTTTTAGTAGATTCACCCTGCTCTCCGTAAGCAATTGTTATAATATTGTTTTACTTTGTAGCTTTACCCTGGTCTCCGTATTCATATCTGTACAATATGCAATAGTCATACTGTTGCTTTTCCTTTGTAAATTTACCCTGCTCGCCGTATTCATATCCATAGAAACTAAACAATAGTCATACTGTTGTTTCTGCTTGTAGATTTACCCTGCTCTTAATATTCATATCTATACAAAATAGCTCTGGATTTGTATATTCCACATTCATCTTTCGGTTAACGATCTGTCTTGAAACTTCCTTCAAATCGAATTCTTTCCTCATCCTGACTGCTCTCTTTGTAACTAAAAAACAAAAACGAACATAAGGGGCTGTGGCTTATCAATATTTTACAAGAATTAAAGTAGTTCTTATATTGTTCTCTTCATTTTCCCTATTCTCTATACAAAATGATGTAATTATTCTAATTCACAATTTTTGTTTAAAAGATGATGACTGATCGACGCGGTAAAACATATTCATTTTTGTCCGATAACAATAGTATAAAACTTTGGTAAGTCTTTTTTAGTAACCTCTGTCATGGAGCAAGTTGTATCATGTGCTCCTTTGAAAACCAATTGAAAACTTTATCATTTCCTTGTTTATTTTTTGTTTGAAAATTATATTATAAACATCATGATTCTATGTGCTAGGTATTGTCACTCGTAAATGTAAAAAAATTGAAATTTCGCTTTCCACAAATTACTTTATTTTTCAGGACTGTGTTATATATTTGTCAAATGTCAATGCAAAGCCTTATTAAATTCTTTACCTCCTTTATATGTGTCATGCTGGAGTTTACGTTGTAGGCTTACTTTGCAACTAATAATAGAATACTTCTGTCTATTTCATCGGTGCCAATACAATTTGTCACAAGCAACTGTCATTTGCTAAAGTGTTATTTTTGTATCATTCGTTCAAAAAGAAACTATGCCTGGTGTTTTTTACATATGATAATAAACAACTATAAGTTTTAACAAACTCACGACTTTGGTTTTAATAACGCAAAATTCACACTTCAAGTCACTGTTTACAGATATTTGAAGAAAGGAATCGTTTCCAAATCGTTTCTAATATTTATCAGAACAAATAGTTCGAATTAAACAAAAGACAATAAACAAGGTTAAGGATAATGTATATACAATAAAGGCGTTTATCTGTGCGATAAAGCACCACTCCATACGTAATGTTCGATAGTTTTGAAAGTAGTAATAATTTTCAATTTCTATTATTTGCAATTGACAGAGTGACGTGAGAACTGATAAAATTAAATCCAGGCGACGAAGAGACACGGAAAGTAAGTTGCCACACACTCGAGATTTATTTACTTGTGCACATAAGTTTATTTTACTTTAACGATGCAATTCTAATGTGATTGTATCTGTGTAATTTATTTGAGTTTCATATTTGCTTAGGGCAACTGTATCTACAAGTAAGTGTTAAGTGTTCCTTCATTTCAAAGGGAAATTTCACTATTCGTGACAAAAAAATTACAGTTTCGACATATTATTTATATATCCTTTGTTTTTTACTCTGTGCCATTCTCTCCTTTCATCAAATTTCAAGGTTTATTTTATTGAATGAAACTGTATGTTGTATGTTAACATGAACATAGCTTGTATTGTTTACTAATTAGAATTCAAGTACTTTGTAATGAAATATAGCTTGTTAGTTTTCATTCTGTCTGCGTTCCTAATTTAAATGTTATTTAAATGCCATCAGAATGTATGAAACCAAATATTTCAGCGAAGAAGATAATTCAAACTAACTGATTAATATCGTTGAAAAATAACATAATAAATAACAAATAAGAAATATTTTTGGGAACGTTTATTAGACTCAGACTCAATTACTTAAAGAGAAAAATATGTTCAACAGCCACTGTTGGCCGTTTAAGCGTCGTATTTTGGGGAACGTCTATTTATTGAACTAAAGTATTCAAAGAAACAGATAGCTAAAACTCTGTGTTGTTTTGTTCGATTTTCATTCACCTCTATGCGTAAATGAAATACAAGAGACAGTTACCATGTTTCCTGCTTCACTGATTTTTCAGGTTCATCTTACTTCTACTACCAAGAGCCTGAATATCCAAGAGATTGCAAGGAAGTCTATGAACAATGTGATGATCAAACTGAATCTGGTATTTTCATGATTCAGCCTGACGGTGCTCCAGGACCATTTGCGGTTTATTGCAATAATTCTATCGATGGCGGAGGTTGGACGGTACGGTTTTTATATAAGAAAATTAAGTTTGCACCATGCTGTATTGTTAAATTTGCATAGAGCAAAATTAACGTCGACACAATTGTGACCTACTCTAAGACAACCACTCTAGTAATCACTTATTATACAAGTTGCCACTTTTCTCAATTAAAGGCCATGAGAATGTGAAAACTTGTAATATCTTTATTTTAAAAGAGGAAAAAACAACATATATTTTTGTATTATTGACGTAAAAGGCATTTTTTGTAATCAATCCTACAACAAATACATTATGTGGCATATCTATTTACATCAACTTAAATGAACTACTTGAAATTAATACTGAAGAATAAAAGAAATGTCCGTCGAAAGATTAAGTATTACGGGAAAAAAACGATTTTCCTTCTATCTTCAACAGGTTTTCCTACGTCGAGTCGATGGCACAGTAAATTTTTACCGTGACTGGAATGATTATAAGAAAGGATTCGGCTTTCTTCGCCGAGAGTTTTGGCTTGGTAATGACAACATTGCTTATTTGACAAACCAAGGCAACTATGAGCTACGAATCGACATGAATAATGTCAACGGAAAACCATATTACGCCAATTACAACCTCTTCAGAATTAGTGATGAAAGCAGCAACTACAGATTGACAGATCTTGGTGACTATTTGTCTGAGAGCACAGCAAGTAAGAACAATACACGTATTTTGGGGTTTTCTGTGTTATAGTTAAACATTTCAAATTTGGCAGTCTAAGGTCATTTTTACGGCCTTCCAAATATATTACTATAGAAATATTAACTAAAAAATTTGATTGCTTGTTCATACTACGCTGAAGCCATCGTTGTTTGGCTTTGCTAGTATTGTAAAAATTTACGTCATTCGTTCCTTGGCGAGTATGTTAGCCAAATAACGGGCCACATATTAAAACAACACTAGCCAAGTACACGCTGTAAAAGACAACTTTATGCACAAAATTAACTTTAACATGTTGTAGGTTGTTAATGATAACTGCGGACACAAAATGAATTTGAATATGCTGTAGGCCGTTAAAAACCGTTGATATCAGCCAACGCTTTACGTGAATATCACATTTTAATTTTTGTTGTTGAGAAATGACCCCTTAAAGAACCTTTGATCACTTCAATTCCATATTCCAATATAAACACAAGTTTACTTGTTCCAAGAAATGAGACATTGACGAACGTAAGAATGGCATTGCGCGGTAAGGCATGATTACCCTACGTAGTATAATGCTGGCGTCACACTGTCCCGAAGTTGACATCAGATGGACACACGATAAAGAAAATATTCAAATTCGGCTCTGATCGTAAAAACATCGGGCCATTCGTGAGGGCATCTTAAGCCATCGTATGACCGCCGGTGGAGTTTTTCAGGCTCCGGCAGCAACTTCGTGAGTGGTGGCAAAATCTTTGGCATGCCAAAAAATTGCCCGAAGACCTTGCGAAGGTTCATTTTCGTGTTGAATTCGTGTGTCCATTTTGCCCTTCGTAAGGCCATTGTGAGGGCATCTTATCAAATCGTGTCATCTTCTTTTTAACTTCGTGTGATCATCGGTGCCATCGGGCATTTTCGCCTCACGAAGACAATACGAAGGAAACAAGAAGCTGCCCGATTGTCTTATGAAGTTAACACGAATACGTGAAGCCCTCGCAATGCCGTCGAGTAACCATCGTATTATAATACGATGACATCGAGATGGGACCACGGTGTCGGCGAAGACAGCCGAATTTGGGAGCCTCAATCGTTTCCCAGGTGTCATGGTAACGTGGACATATAACGGCCAGCCTCAAAGAATCTTCCACAGACAGTCCTAAGCAACTCTACCGAGTAGCGGCGTGTGTAACTCCCAAAGCTACAATCACAATCACAACTAACCACAATTCAGTTCCTGCAGAATGGCATACTTTGGTGATGAGGCAACCAGGAAAAAGAAACCAGCAGCATTACTTCTTTTGATGTACCTCAGAGAACATGATGAGCACTTCTTACAGGCCCAGCACCTCCTCTCACAATAACAGAGCATTATTTGATTTCACTTTGTCATTTCTTGCTATTTGCCTTTCTAGCATTCGACAATGTACTTATCAATACGTCGTCGTGTAGCCATCGTGTGGCTTCGTGTGGCATTCGTGTGTCCTGCGGGTAAACTCCTTAAATAGAAATGCACATCTTCGTGTTGCCTTCGTGTGTGGTTCGGGTGCCATCGTGTGACCTTCTGTAGGCATCGTACTTGCTTCGGCTGTTGATTGGCTGTTGACCAAGTTCGGGGCCATCTTCGTGCGAAATTCAAAATTCCATATTCGTATGGCCATCTGGTGTCAACTTCGCGACAGTGTGACGCCTGCATAACGAAAAACATGTTAACACAGCCATCACAATCAATAGGTAACACGCGTCTTAGACAGTAATCTGTAAATTTGGATACAATAAGAGTTTATTTTATACTGATTATTACGTCAGTTCGTCCTGAGAATCAGAACAAAAACCAAACGGGAAGATAACACGAATAATACTTACATGACAGAACATTTATTTGATAAAGTTGATTAGAACAAGGAAACAATACTACTAGGCTAAAATAACATAAATATATATATATATATATATATATATATATATATATATATATATATATATATATATATTAATTGTCTTCACAAATCTTGTTTGTAATAAATGACAACATTTAACTGTTGAATATGTGCTTAAACGTAAATCAGCGGACACAGTTAAAGCATGCAATTTTTGCAATTTACTACTTGGTTAATAACTCCGTTTGTCTAGTCTACTTTATTGAACAAAAATAAGTTGATTATTTACTTTACAAGCAGACAATCGACCTGAAAGTATAACAAATGATTTGACAATTCACCAATCATGCAAGTGACATCATACGTCACGTTAATAAATTGTGTGTATATATATATATATATATATATATATATATATATATATATATATAAATATAAATATATATATATATATATATATATATATATATATATATATATATATAAATATATATATATATATATATAAATATATATATATATATATATATATATATATATATATATATATATATATATATATATATATATATATATATATATTAATACAATCTTGTAAAAGAAAACAATTAGAAATAAGGACAACACTTTGAAAGACATAAATTTGAACAACATTATCTTCAGTATTAAAAGACTTTACAGAGATTCTGTCAACATATATATTAACTCTACTAATTCCTCCAGTTATAAAGTGAGCTGGTGGATTAAGAATTCATTCATATGCTATGATAATTTCTTAACAAGTTAGGATTATTTATCACTCGTATTAAATGGAGTAATGAACTTACGTATTGTTACTGTCTTTCCGTCAGATTATGACGCTATGGCTTATAACAGAAACATGTCCTTCACTACCAGAGACCGGGACAACGACAATAAGAGTAGTTACAACTGTGCATCGAAATGGTATGGTGCCTGGTGGTACAATAATTGTCATTATACCCACCTGACAAGTCTCTACTTTGGAGCAACGGGTAATCATCAAAGCATTGAGTGGTATAATCTTCCTGAGAGTAGATACAACCTCAAATATGCAGAAATGAAACTACGCCCTCTACTTTGATGAACAAACGAAACAGATGAGAATTGAACTCTAAATGAAGAATATCGCGACAACATTTTTGGTTGAATGAAAACATTTTCTTTTGAGCTACCGTTGAATCCTTTTCATTTGTTATATTCTTGACAAATTGCATTAAATTTTATAACCTGTCATATATTCTGAGACTCATTGTTACTTTTTTAAGTTTATATGTTTGGCGAGAATATAGTGTTAAACTTGAGGCAAACACCGGTGAGATGTAACAAATGTTAAAATGTTAAGGTTTCCATGTTACTTAAACGGTAATAACGATGTTAAAACATCGCCTTAATCAAATACGTTCACCAATTTACTGAAACGTAGTTTACATATTTAAACAGAACTGACAAAAAGGGGCAAAGGTCTGCATTACCGTGGTTATTTTACCTTGCAGTGGAAATGTGGGATGAAGAATTATTTTATTATTTTTGTAAATACAATAGACGAAGGGTAACTTCATCAAGGGACATCGGTGACATTAAATAGTCCCGACCTGGTTATCGATACCCCTGTATTTGACCCAATTTTAAACAAAACGGTGACTGCTTCTCTAATCAAAAGGACTAGAACATATGCATTCAAGCCCCGATAGGAAGGGCATTCTCATACTATCACGCACCCCATGATATCATCACTCAACACTCACTACGCCATTTGAAGTACCACGGGTCCCTTACTTTCAACAGGTACATCATTTGAAGTACCACGGGTCCCTTACCTTCAACGTGTAATTTATTTGAAGTACCACGGTCCCTTACCTTGAACAGGTAAGTTATTTTAAGTACCACTGGTCACTCCCTTTTAACGGCTACGCCCTTTGAGGTACCAAGGGTCCCTTACTTTCAACGGGTACGTCATTTCAAGAACCACGATCCCCTCCTTTGAACGAGTACTCATTTGAAGTACCACGGCTCCCTTACTTTCAACGGGTACGTCATTTCAAGTACCACTGCCCCTTCCTTTGAACGAGTACGTCATTTGAAGTAACATGGGTCCCTTACGTTGACCGGAAAAGTCATTGAAGTACCACGGTCCCTTACCTTGAACAGGTAAGTTATTTTAAGTACCACTGGTCACTCCCTTTTAACGGCTACGCCCTTTGAGGTACCAAGGGTCCCTTACTTTCAACGGGTACGTCATTTCAAGAACCACGATCCCCTCCTTTGAACGAGTACTCATTTGAAGTACCACGGCTCCCTTACTTTCAACGGGTACGTCATTTCAAGTACCACTGCCCCTTCCTTTGAACGAGTACGTCATTTGAAGTACCATGGGTCCCTTACGTTGACCGGAAAAGTCATTGAAGTACCACGGTCCCTTATGAATATCTATTTCTTAACCACATTGATAATAATGCTTCTTTACAACAACAAAAATCAAATATATGGAAAACTATGACTAATATGAATATCCAAAGTTGATACTATGTACATGCAAGGTGTAAACGACATACACATATTTCAAGATTTCATTAAACAATGATCGTAGAAAATTCCTCAAATTCATTTAAGTTTAATTTTACCTCTCCCCACCCACTATATTGTTAGATCCAGGTGCAATGCTTGTTATGTCAAATGTTCACGATTACAAACATTAATGTCTTAAATTATTGTCCGTACACATTATGTGTCTATAGTAATGGAAACTGGATCACGAGTACTTAGTATGGATAAGATGTTAATAAAGAACTATTAGTGTTTTAGAAACATTCGCCACAAAAGACTGCTATTACCACAATATTCACTCTTTCTGTATTGAAAATCACCTTAATAAAGCAATCATTATTTGAGAAGTTTCAGAAAGTTTTCTGCAAGAGAGACATCTATTATTTCATTCCATAGTTATGTATAGTAAACTATTTCAACCAACATATTTCATCATTTATTGCACTTGGCCACTAAATTGCGAAATTTCAAAGCACTATAACTCGTTTAATATGCAAGCAATCGAAATTAACATTTCATAGTACTTACAAAATGCTTAATTCATGTTATTCTACATATGAAATACATTTGAGAATACTTTTCTTTTGGTTGCATTTTAGTCTTGACAGGCTTCCACTAACTACGATGTCCTCTTTCAGAAAACTGAAGTTCCTCTTGATCATACCTAAAACCCTATTACCTCTTTTAGCAGCTTCAAGACAATGTTTAGAAGGTTGCAGAGATGAGTCAATGTAGATACCTAGGTCTCTTTCAACAGAGACTTCCTGTAACTCCACACCATTAAGATTGTATGTAAACTTTTGGTTACTACTACCAATGTGCATTACCTTGCATTTAACAATATTAAAAAGCATTTGCCACCCCTGAGACCAGGAAAAAATCTTATCCAAATCCGCTTGAAATTTCTCAGAATCGCTTTTAGAAGAGACCTCAGAATACAATTTGGTGTCATCAGCAAACTTCTTAGCTTTACACAAAATATCTCCGTCGATGCCATTTATATAGGCAACAAACAACAAGGGACCTAATACAGACCCTTGTGGACCCCACTAGTAACGTTCTGTCAAGAAGAAGCACAGCCTTTAATTACCACCCTCTGTTCCCTATTACCAAGCCAATTCCCGATCCAAGACAGTAAATTCCCTATGACACCCATGCTCTTCAGCCTAAGTAAAAGATGCATAGTAGCATTTAGAGAATTCCATGTCCACATAGCACGATTCTTTAAACTTAACATACCGAATGTTGTATTACATAAGTTGTGGTGTGTTTGACCGGCACTGCTAGTGCGGTGACTATGTATGGCGCTGTTAATAGTAAAGAAGTCATGAAAGGCTGCAGGAAGTAAGCCATTCCAAGCCTTGTAAAAGAATGTAGCTACATTCAGCCTAACAATATCGCTAAATTTTAATAACTTGAGCAATTTGAAAAGTGAGCTGGTGTGTTCACGATATTCAGAATGAGTTATGTGACGAATGACTTTCTTTTGTAGGATTTCAAGAGGGTGAAGATAAACATGATGGATGCCAGACCAGATTATAGAGCAATATGAAAAATGGGGGAAAACTAATGTTTGGTAAAGCATTCTAAGAATATTCTGAGGAAAGTGTTTCAACTTAGAAATGATATCAACATTTTTCGTCACAGTGTTTGCAATATTTGATATTTGTTCACACCAAGTAAGTTTACTATCAATATATACTCCGAGAAACTTAAAACTATGTACATACTTGATAGGCTTACCATCCCTTTAAATGTCTTTTTTCTAAGAAAAAGATTTACTTTTATTGAAAACAATGAAGCTTTTTTTATCAAGATTAAGTGATAGCTTATTAGTTGCAAACCAGTCGTAAAATTGATCCAACTCTATGGATACTATGTCGTGTAAAGTATTCAAATTATTGGATTCGAAAATATATACTAGTGTCATCTGCAAATAAAATAGTTTTTGCAATATTAGAGATATGGCAGATGTCATTGATATATATATATATATATAATGAAAAGAAGTGGTCCTAATATTGAACTTGATGAACACCACAGCGGATTTCAGCATAGTCAGATATGGTGTTCTTATACGAAGTATACTGTAAACGTTTCGATAAGTAGCTGTCCATCCAGTTAAGGGTTGGTCCTCCAATACCGTACACTGATAACTTGTTTAGGAGAATACGATGGTCAATGGTATCAAATGTTTTTGATAAGTCTAAGAATATAACAATACATGGTTTCTTCTTATCAAGGCTATCGTATAATTTATCAATGGCATCTGCCAGGG
The DNA here is from genome assembly GCF_037975245.1 of Apostichopus japonicus. Taxonomy (NCBI): domain Eukaryota; kingdom Metazoa; phylum Echinodermata; class Holothuroidea; order Aspidochirotida; family Stichopodidae; genus Apostichopus; species Apostichopus japonicus. The sequence continues at coordinate 25,532,029 of NC_092569.1, read as the reverse complement.
CAAGCTCAGTTGAGTGACCAGGGCGGAATCCATATTGTTCCTTGCAAAATATGTCATTAGCATCGAGAAAATTTATGATTCTGTTGGACATGAGACGTTCGAGAATTTTGAAAACGCATGATAGAATAGAGATTGGTTGTTAGTCCTCGTATATATTGGATTCTCCTTTCTTAAAAATGGGTTGTACGATATGTTACAGATATGAGAAAGAGGGGTGGCAATGAAAGGTAATACCTGCTTAACAATATCTGGCTTGAAATCATCATACCCAGCTGCTTTCTTTGGCTTTAAGCAATGATTCGCTACACGTAAAAGTTCCTCCTCCCTGACAGGGTAGGTGAAAATAGAGTTTCGCGTACTATTATTACTATATGGGGTTGTTTGATTTTACAGTATGATTGATTTTGCTGGCAAGTGTGGGTCCAAGGTTATTGAAGAAATCGTTAAAGCCGTTTGCAATTTCTTGATCGTCGCTGGTTTCGCGATCGCCGTCTTTGAAACAGATGGGTACTATGATTTCTTAAATATAACCTTTTAGAAAATCTTATTGTATGGATGGCGAGTATTTTAGCAAATTAACGGACCAAATATACAAGCAATAACGTCTACATATTAACAACACTAGCCTAGCACATGTTGTACAAAATACTTTATGCACACAAAATATAACTTTAATATGCATTAGTTGTTAAGGATTACTGCAGGCACAAAATGAATTTTAATATGCTGTAGGCAGTTAAAAACCATTGGTATCAGCCCACGTTTAATGTCTTTATCACATTTAATTTATTTCTTTGAGAAATGACCCCTTACAAGACTTTGTTCACCTCAAATTTCATATGCCAAAATTAACACAAGTTCACTTGTTCCAAGAAATGAGACATTGTAGAACGTAAGAATGGCATAACGCGGTTAGGCATAATTGCCACATCAACACATAAAACATATCAACACATCTGTCATGACCAATAGGTAACACGCGTCTTAGACAGTAATCTGTAAAACTGGATAAAATAATAGTTTATTATATACTGATTTTTACGTCAGATCGTCCTCAGAATAAAAAAAAAACGGAAAGATGGCATTGATAATACTTACATGACAAAACTTAAAATACATTTATGTGATGAGTTGGTAAGAACAAGCAAGCAATACCACTAGGCTAAAGTTATATTAACAAAAATATTATTAATTGTCTTCACGAATCTTGTTTGTTATAAATGAAAACATTCTACTGTCGAATTTCTATTTCAATGGAAATCAGCAGACACAATTAAAGTAGACAATCTTTAAAAATTTACTACTTTGGTCTATGACAAAGATAATATAATTTACAGGCCAAAAAATCTACCTGAAAGTATAACAAATGTTTTGACATTTACCATGCAAATGACATCGGGGGGGGGGGGTACATTAATAAATGTGTATATATTGTAATACAATCAGATAAAAACAATACTTCAAAACAAGGACAAAATGATACTATCTTTAATCTGAACGACATTATCTTTAGTATTGAAATTCTTTAAGAGATTCTGCTACCGTATATATTAACTCTATTAACCCCTCTAATTTTAACTTGAGCAGGTGGATTAAGAATTTATTCATATGCTATGATAATTTCTGAACAAGTTTGGACTATTTATCACAAGTAGTCACTTAAGTATTGTATTTAACTATTTTTACTGTCTTTCCTTCAGATTATGACTCAATGGCTTATCACAGAAACATGTCCTTCACTACGAAAGACCGGGACAACGACATACACGGTACTGTTAACTGTGCTTCGCATTATTTCGGTGCCTGGTGGTACAAGAATTGTCATCATTCCCAACTGACAGGTCTCTACTTTGGAGCAACGGGAAGTTATCAAAGCATTTATTGGTATAATCTTCCTGAGAGTTATTATAATCTCAAATATGCAGAAATGAAAGTACGCCCTCTACTTTGATGAACAAACGAAACAGATGAGACATGAATTCTAACTGAAGAATATCGCGACAACATTTTGTTTGAATGAAAACGTTTCTTTTAAGCAACCATTGGATCTTTGTCGTTGTTAAACTCTTTACTCACAAATTAATTCAATAAACAATATTCTGAGACTCATTGTTACTTTCTTAGTTTTATATGTTTGACAAGAATAAAGTGTTAATGTTATATATATATATATATATATATATATATATATATATATATATATATATAAAGGTTGTCAAAAGTTTTTCAGATTTTGACCTCTGGTGACCTCAAAGGAGATTTGAACTCACAAGCAACAGGAATCGACAAAAGCTCATGAATCACTGCCAACCTAAGAACGTTTCACACAATTATATTGCATTGATATTGGTCATAGTAAAAAACGATGAACTGTTAAGTTTCATAAACAGCGTCTGGTCAAAACAAATCTATACATCCAACATGAAATAAATACGACGGAAATCGTCCAATAAAACCGCTGTACTACGAAGAGTACAATTTGTTGCACGCAAAGTAGGCTTCCGAGCGGCACGTTGAAGCCAATTCAAATATGTTCGAGTTTTTAATTTTGAGTTTTTGATTCTACGGATGTCCATAGGTTCATTTCCAATTGCCAATAGCCTCCTTTTCGTATGAGGCGTTACGCACTTGTTATCTGATAGGCTGATCAGTGGGAGATACGGTAGCTTATAACGCACCGTTTCCACAATTTGGCGTGTGGTGACTCCAAATGACATTTGACTTCAATCAAATCTTGAACTGAACGTGTCACAACTTCATACTAAATATGAGATTCGTCCAACCTTCCATTCTTGAGTAATCGTGTTTACAAGGTTTCACAATTTGACTTCTAGTGACCCCAAATGGACTTGGACCTCCGTGTCACAACTAAACACGAAATACGAGATTTGTCCAAGCTTTCCTTCTTTAGAAATCGTGTTTACAAGGTTTACACAATTTGACCCCTGGTGATCCCAATGACTCCACAAAAACACAAGTTTTTGCTCTTAACTGTGGTCTACCACTCATAACATAATTACAACAAAAAACGATTATTTTGAAGCTATCCTTGTACGTCAAAGATGAACAGTATTTGAGCCCAAACTGAATAAGCTAAAATTGTTAAAAGTTTTCAAAAGTGCTTCTTCTGGAATCTTAACTTAACGTTTACATGTTTCATTAGGTCAAAATGCTTTACATGTTAAAGTAGGAAAATACTTGTATTAAAACAAATTTGAGCATCAGTGACCAGCAGTTGACTTTCTAACAACTTGAGGGCAGTGAAGATGATGAGCTTAAAGATACTCGCTCCGTAGCTGGAGTAATTAACCATTACACATAACACATAAGATTAAACCTTCCTGCATGTATCTGTCTACACTCTACAATTGAACACCGATATAAACTTTTCCCAATATCTGTAAAAAACAGTACCCCTCGTTTAGTGATAAACAACAATGGCGGGCACAAATAATGGGGATACCACCCACCTCCGTTGCAGTGTAAAGACGGTGGAGGGGGGGGGGGAATTCAGTCGGGTTTTATTCTTGTATTTAATTGTGGATGAATTACACCATTACTCCGGATACGTTATTTAAAGTACTACAGATACGTCAATGGGTACGTTCAACAGGTACGTTTCAACGGGTACGTCATTTGAATTGCCACGGGAATAGTTTTCTTTGGGTGTTTTTAAATCTTGACAGGCTAGTTGTCACATCCTGTAAGTCATCCTGTTATTTACGGTACGTCTCTTCCTTCATTGGTGGAGGCATACCCATAATGCAACAGAAATTGTCCATGTCTGCCAATCACTCAGCGATTGTTCCCATAACAAGTCCAAATATCACGTTGACTTCAAAAGTAATTTATGTTCTTTTATAGTGTGGTTCTTACAACAGGTGTACAATACGTTGTATACTACCTTATTATTTACCAATATACTGTCCCATCAGCACTCCTGTCGATTTTCACTTGATGTGACTAAAACGGGAAGCGGAAGGAAATGGAACTTCTCTTCGTGGCTCATAATTACTCTTTGACTTATAAACACATTCATTCTAGCTTTATACAGATAGATTAAAACAATATACACTGCTAATGAATATTAAATTCCCATCAATAAACGTCTCTTGATTCGGAATTCAGTGTAAATTATATCCATAGTAGCACATGTAGTCGTTTCATTCTCACACATTCCTCTGCATTGATTTCACCAGAAATCCAACCTTGTTTACTAAACCGCGCAGCCTTGCCCACGCAATGATGATAAGATGTCTTATGAATATTAAATAACATAACACCTGTAAATTTTTCGGAGTCCGATGCTTACATTGCCTCATAGTCAATTAAGCACTTGTATTGATCGGGATGGAACAAGCCGGGAGTCTTAATTAATTATGTACAGAAAAGTTACTGTTAACAATATCGGGCCTGCTTTGCTCAAGCTGGATTATCACAAGTAGTGCTGTACGTATGGGTGAGCACGTTACCTTTCAACGTACCGATTTAAATGAATACTGTGAATCTAATGGTACCTCATGGGAGTTTGTACGGTGAAGTAATAAATTCACAAAAAAACAAAAAAGATGTGGCAAATGCAGTTGAGTTAATAATATCGTCATGGCAATTAATCTCGAATCGTTTTTGCTATCCTTTTGAACTTTTAACTAGTTTATCAACAACAGGCAATAATATGTGTTAAAAGCAAAGGAACATGCTAATAAAATTCTAATCACAGAAAACAGACAGCTCAAAGCAAATATTTTACAAATATACCATATTTCAACTAGGAACAATTTAGCTATAAAATAAAGTCCAACATACGCGTTTCTCAACTGTGGTTGTTAAATGCTTCTGCCAGTAACCTGATGCAGGAACAGTATTACAACGAAAGCGTAGAAAAAACATCATATTGACGACTTAGACATATTGTAAAACGGTAAATATTTGAAAATCAACGCTTTGTCCAGAAAATTGACCTTGTTGTACGGTAACTAGTTTTGTTCCCGGTTTTTGCCTTTTCTACAGCAGTATTTTAAAGATGGAAGAGAGTATGCAAAATTTTGATTGTAAAATTTAAGACATTATGCAAATTTATTGCATTGAGTTAAATCACGATCTTTCAGACTCATATTTTACTAAATCGCAAAGCTGCAGTTTTCATCTTTGACCGCTTTGGAAGTTGCTCGTTTCTCGACAAAACAGTAATTTCAAGGTTTGTTGGTAGGAATCAATACTGTGGTAAAGTTGACAGAGTAATGTCCCTTTACATTTCCGTACATAGCTACACCTTTCGCCGAGCAACAGTACTTCCTGTTAGCTAGTGTGTTAGTGTTAGCTATCCTTGTGTGTCATAGGACTATGTAGGGCTATACTGTACGCATTGTATGGTACAACAAGCGCTGATTTATACGGTATAAACAAGATTTACAGGACTCAAGTGTCATTGCCAGATAAATAACACGAGATATCTACTTTCATTTGTCTTTCAAATATACAACTCTCAAATACATTACCGGTATTTCAGTTAGAGTTATATTATTGTATAATGTATTGTGCAAAATAGTCTCACAATGTCAGGCATTATGTGTGAAATATGAATCAACCGCACCAAGAGCTCAAGCCAAAACCATAGCAAGTTAGTAATGAATTTGGGTTTTAACGACAAGTTGCACATATAACAGTATTAGGGTAAGCCACAAACATCTTAGTTAAAATGTGACAAAAAATATCTTAAAAAATTGTATTTACGAATATGTTGGTTGTTTTTAAAGTTTTGTAAAGAATTGATTAAAGAAAAATAACACTTTCGTACAACTACACAGGCTTGTCAACATTTGCACAGAAGAAGAGATGGGGGGGGGGGTAGACGAGGTTGGGAGAGGGAGGGTGACGAAAAGAAATGTATTAAACAGTTGATATAAACTATTCCAGATGTAAGTTGAGTGACTTATGACGTGTTTATAAAGATAACCGTGATCGTCATCTCATGACAATTAACTTATTGAACCAATAGAGTTTACCTCAATTCCGTAATGTGAAGCGCATAAGTTACCAAGTCAACGCGTGATATAGAAGTTAACATGTTACCCTAACCACCAAACTGTAAACCTGGTAACCTGTCCAACCAATCTGTACTTAACGTTTTGAAAATAAACTTAATATGTTGTCGAAATCTCTACCCATTACTATTAACATCGAAGAAATGGACCAGTTACATGCCAAGGAGAACAGGGAACAGTAGTGTTTTAGTACTCGAAAAGTAGACCTACTCGGTCCTCGAGTACTTTTTGCGAGTACTTGGTTCACGCACTCGGTGGAAGTACTCGAGTGTCTAGTCATTCAGTACCAGAATTCGAATGATAAAGCGCTCGTACTCGGTACACGGATTCTAAAATGACGTGTTCGGACTCTGGTACTTGGTACTTGGAACCTCAAGTACTAGCATGTACTTGGTACTCGGATAATAGTAAGAACTCACAACACTGATAAAAAACTAAAAAGAAAAGGATGTATCAAAGCAGAACGCAGTAAGACATGTCGTCTTGTGCTAATAGTCATAATGCAAATAGACTGGCCATTTTCCATACGGATTTAGACAAATTTAATCTCTAGGCCGCTAACGCCCCATTCAGTACAATCATTACATTTCTATGGGTTATCATTATGTTATTATATCATCTCTATTTTAAGAAGTTAAGTTGATATAAATCATTTATTCCTGATAGATCTTACAATATTACAATATCACACTTGCAATGCGAATTAGCATCACTTTGGCTTCACAAAACTATGCGACAAGACTAAAGGTTTTCTGTTTAACTAGACACGAAAGTTAAAAAAAGGTTATGACCGTATTCTATCTGAATGTATACATCAATGAGAAGCCAGATATATTGCAAGTCTAATGACGGTTCAATGCGTATTCATGATATATGATTCGAAATATATCTAAGGGTCTTTCAAGGGTCATATTAAAAGTAATGCTCCATATTTTGTACAAATGAAACAAATAAAGAATGGTAATTGATTTAAAAATTCTCTTTTAAGGTAAATATTGTAAAAAATTATCTAAACACACATAAACTAAGGAGGTCTTCTGGGCTCGTGTGGGAAATAAGGAAAAGCCAATGTACCTCTGGTTAATTTGATTAAAATGAAATTTCTCATAAAGACGTTAACATAATTTCATACTTGAGGTGATGAATCGAGACGATTCAAGGTTTCCATAGTATTAACAGTTGTTTCCTTAAACTGAGAGATCCATTGTATTTGAGAACTATCTTCATTCGTCTTGCAGACTCTGCTCAGAAGATATCATTCTAAATAAAGTCTACATTTAATTCAATCAACCATGAAGTTACAGCTTTTGTGCTTCTTCATTTTTGGAGTTTTTCTTCTGGAGTTTCTCTCTGTAGAATCTTCTGATGAAGTGGTAAGTCTTTCAATTATATTTCAGGACGTTTTCATTATTTATCGAACTGTCCATTTTCATATCTTATCAATATTAATTTTGTCTAAATGTGAAAAATACATTTTCTCTTTCACAATTTCTTCTCTTGTTTTTGCTAAATCGGTGCATGCAGACTGATGTCTTGCTTTTTGCCAATCTTTCTTCACTGCTAACCATATCACTTAAACCTTTGAATACTTCAGACTTTCTCAATTATACACCTGTTCAATGTAACATCTTTTTGATCAACATACATGTTTATACATAGTATAAAGATATCTAAAAAGTCTATCTCTTAATTTATTTGAAAAGAAATTTCATTTTCTCTACTCTTTGAAAAGCACCCCCTTTTAAAAATATATACAACATATTAAAACGCACTGGGAATTTTTAAAATAAATCATCTATAAAGCCTCATTGTTAACAAAGTTAATACAGGGACTCTGAATTTAACACGATTTTGTTTTAGTCTTTCCAATGACTTGAAAAATATTTTTATCCATGTATACGTTATATAGACAATAACTTGATTTCATTTTTAAAATAATAATTAATATGAAATGCCGAAAGTAATCTCCAATACCAAGAAAGAGAACTGAAGTTCCGAACATCCTTCTAAAATGTTCAGCACTGTAACATCATAACATTGTACAAGCATTTTACTAATAGTAATTGGCAGCCTTTCCCCTTACATGTACTTAAATCAACATTAAATTAAAGAATATGGCCATTTCAACACCTTTAAACCAAACAATGAATGTTCAGGTAACGAGAAAGTATTTTTTTTTTGCAGTTTGGATGATCAAAATATACGTATATTTGTACCACTTAATAAGTTAGTAATAACCTTATTTAACTTTTGATATATTTAGGCTAACAGACAACCAAGATTTGAAAAACTACTCAAGCCGAGCGATACTTGACTACATAAACTAACCTGTATATTTATTTTAACTAATATTAAGAATAACATTTGTTTCTTTTTAATTTAGTGATTTCCATAAGAATACCAAGTTTCTTTGCTTCATAAGCTTGTGCTTAATATAACCGAATCATATTTTGTTTACTAACATGCGGATTTATATATCTAGACAATTCACTGTCTAATACCATCCAATGTCTTAAAGACGATAGGCATAACAAAATAAATAATTTTGGAAAATAACTATTCGCTATTAAATCTTTCAAATAAAGTATGATCCTTGCCTGAATAGGTAGACCAGCAACATCACCGGTTTTGAATAGAACTGCTTCTCAGTAATGGGATTGCCCAATTTTCAATTTTGTGTTTGCTATTTACTAAACTAAGGATTTTAATGTCGCTAAGTTCTCAACAGCAAAATTTAGACTATTGAATCCCAAAATAAATAAAGTAAAAAAATATATATTGATGAATATATTGATTATTTTTTCAACAAAGTTTATGAGACGTTGATGCTCCAATTTTGTGTTCACTTTATTTAGGAGATTTTAGCTTATTGAACATGACCGCCACTTGTGTTTTGAAAACTAGTTTCATTTAAAAACATTTGAAACCCTGTAAGAATATATTAAATTTGTAAATATTTACATTTACTTACAAATAAGTATTAGGAGAGAAGGGTTAAAATTAATGTGCAAGTCTAAACATGCAATCTTTACTTCAAGAAAGTAATGATCCTTCATATTTTTTGTTTATATCATAGCATAGCATGCAGCTAAATAAAATTAAATAAAAAAATCGTCTTACAAAAACAATCCTAAATATTGACATTACCATTTACCAAATTAAATATCGTTAAACAAAAGCATCATCTTCACCAGTTATATTGAGTAAGGAAGAGAAAGCAGCTTAAACTTCTTATACCTTTTTTTTATCTTAGACTTGATTCCCTTTGATAACCACTTTCTATTATTTTCCAAATGTGAAATGTGAAATAACGTTAACATATATTTTAAGAATAGTAATTGGCAGCCTTTCCCTATATATTTACTTAAATCACCTTAAACTTACCAGAAAATAGACATTTAAGAATAGTAATTGGCAGCCTTTCCCTATATATTTACTTAAACCACCTTAAACTTACCGGGAAATAGACAATTAAGAATAGTAATTGGCAGCCTTTCCCTATATATTTACTTAAATCACCTTAAACTTACCAGAAAATAGACATTTAAGAATAGTAATTGGCAGGCTTTCCCTATATTTTACTTAAACCACCTTAAACTTACCAGAAAATAGACATTTAAGAATAGTAATTGGCAGCCTTTCCCTATATATTTACTTAAATCACCTTAAACTTACCAGAAAATAAAAATTTCAATACCTTTGAACCAATGGAAGGTTTACTAAAACAATGCATGTTACGAGAAAGGAATTTTGCAGTTTTAATAATTTAAATATATTTTTATTTGCACCTCTTAATAAGTTAGTAATAACCTGTCAACTTTTGATATATTTAACAGACAAACAAGATTTGAAAAACTACTTAAGCCGAGCGCAACTTGACTACAGAAACTAGCATAAATATGTGTTTAACTAATATTAAGAAGAACATTTGTGTGGTTATAAATCTAGTGAATTACTCGAGAACAGTATATTTTTTTTGCTTCATAAGCACGTACTTAATGTGACCAAACCATATATTGTGTACTTACATGCGGTATTATAAATCTAGACATTTAATTTTGTAATATCATCAAATATCCGTAAAGTTATGGACGTAACGAAGCATTAAAAACAAATGAATGATAATTATTCGCTATTAAATCTTGCAAATAATCTATGATCCTTAACTGAGTAAACTTCAACATCTTCTTTTCTAAAGAACTGCTTCACATCAATGGCATTTCCCAATTTGCAATTTTGTGCTTGCTATTTACGAATCTGAAGATATTAATGTCACTAAGTTGATGACGTTGATGCTCCAATTTAATGTTTTTATTTAAGAGATTTCATCTTATTGAACATAGACCGTCACTTGTGTTTTGAAACTAGTTTGTAGTTCATTCCTGGTCTTGACTGATCTGTTCGTAACTTACACAATAACGAACATCAAGAAGCCGTGTTCCTATTGATATTTTACAAGAATTAGATTCATGATTTTATGATTTTCTTAATTTTCCCTATTCTTTATACAAAATGCATAAGTTGACATATTATAAGAGATTAAAGTAATGATAAAACTGTGCCATGGACCCTTTGATGTGATATTCTAATTTACATTTTTGTTTTAAAGATGATAACTGATCGATGCTGTAAAACCTCTTTATTTATGTTATTTATTATTATTTATGCCGCATAACACATGTAAATAGTTATTAAAATTATACCTTTGTTAGTCTGTTATAGTAACCTCTACTATAGAGCAGGTTGTATCACTTTATCCTTTCAACTTAAAAAATACAAAAACAATTGTCATTTCCTTGTTTGATATTTTACAAGAATTAGATTCATGATTTTATGATTTTCTTAATTTTCCCTATTCTTTATACAAAATGCATAAGTTGACATATTATAAGAGATTAAAGTAATGATAAAACTGTGCCATGGACCCTTTGATGTGATATTCTAATTTACATTTTTTTTTTAAAGATGATAACTGATCGATGCTGTAAAACCTATTTATTTATGTTATTTATTATTATTTATGCCGCATCACACATGTAAATAGTTATTTAAATTATACCTTTGTTAGTCTCTTATAGTAACCTCTACTATAGAGCAAGTTGTATCACTTTATCCTTTCAACTTAAAAAATACAAAAACAATTGTCATTTCCTTGTTTGTTTCTTGTTTGGCAAACATCATAATTATGTGCGCCAGGTATTGTCACTCGTTGAAGTAAACATTTGAAAATTCGATTTCCATAATTCACTTTAAATTTGAAGAAAGGAAACGTTTTCCAGGTCGTTTTTTTTAATTATCAAAACAAATTGTTCGAATTAAAGAAAAGACAATAAATAAGGCCAAAATAATGATTAAACAATAAAAGATATTATCTGTGCTTTAATTTTGCACCACACATTACTTTATGTTTGATAGTTTTGAAGGAAGTTATAATTTTTAATTTCTATTATTTGACAGAGTGACATGAGAACTGATAACAGTAAATCCAGACGAAGAAGAGACACCGAAAGTAAGTTGACACACATACGATTTTTATTTACTTACATGTTGTGCATATAAGCTTATTTCACTTTAATGATGCAATTCTAATTTGATTGCATCTGTGTAATTTATTTTAGTGTAATATTTGCTTAGGGCAACTGTATCTACAAGTTAGTGTTAAGTGTTCCTTCATTTCAAAGGGAAATTTCGCTATTCGTGACAAAAAAATAACAGCTTCGAAATATTATTATATACCATATCCTTGTTGTTTACTCTGTGTCATTTCCTCCTTTCATCAAATTGAAAGGTTTTTTTATTGAATGAAACTATGTTGTATGTATAGATGAACCTGGCTTGTAATGTTAACTAACATAATCTGGAGTACTTGGAAATGAAATTCAGCTTAATAGTTTTCATTCTGTCTACGGTCCTCGTTTACACGTTATTTAAATACCATCAAAATGTAGGAAACCAATTAGTTCAGCGGAGAAGATCATTCAAACTAATTGATTAATATCGTTGAAAAATAACAAAGTAAAAAACAAATAAGAACTATTTTGGGGAACGTCTATTGGAATAAATAACTAAAAGAAAAAATATGTTCAACAGCCATTGTAAGGCCGTTTCAAGCGTCGTATTTCTGGGAACGTCCATTGATTGAACTCAAGTATTCAAAGAAACATATAACTAAAACTCTGTGTTGTTTTGTTCGATCTTCATTCACTTCTATGCAAACATGTAAGACAAAAGAAAGTTAACCTGTTTCCTGCTTCACTGATTTTTCAGGTTCATCTTACTTCCACTACCAAGAGCCTCAATATCCGAGAGATTGCAAGGAAGTCTATGAACAATGTGATGATCAAACGGAATCTGGTATTTTCATGATTCAGCCCGACGGTGCTCCAGAACCGTTCAAGGTTTATTGTAATAATTCCATTGATGGCGGAGGTTGGACGGTACGTTTTTTATATAAGAAAATTAGGTTTACACCATGCTGTATTGTTGAATTTGCAGAGAGCAACAACTAACTTCGACACAATTGTGACTAACGCTAAGACAACCTTAGGAGTAAACTCTTACTGCACGAATTGCCACTTCTCTCAATTCAATGCCATATCTTTAATTGAAAAAATAAAAAGAAAGACAAAAAAAGTATGTATTCGTTTTAATTAGGTAAAGAAAATTTCGTGTAATCATTTCCACACCAAATAAATCATATGACATCTCTATTTACATCAATTTGAATAAACTATGGTACTGAAAATATGTATTGAAGAATAAAAGACATTTCCTTCGAAAGATTAAATATTACGATAAAAGAAGATTTTCCTTTTTAATCTTCAACAGGTTTTCTTACGTCGAGTCGATGGCGCAGTAAACTTTTACCGTGACTGGATTGATTATAAGAAAGGCTTCGGTTTTCTTCGCCGAGAGTTTTGGCTCGGTAATGACAACATTGCTTATTTGACAAACCAAGGCAACTATGAGCTACGAATCGACATGAATAATGTCAACGGAAAACCATATTACGCCAAGTACAACCTCTTCAGAATTAGTGATGAAAGCAGTAACTACAGATTGACAGATCTTGGTGACTATTTGTCTGAGAGCACAGCAAGTAAGAATAATACACGAATTTTGTGTTTTCTGTGTTATTTTAAACATTTCAAGTTTGGTAGTCTTGAGTAATTGTTACGATCTTCCAATTACATTACTATGAGAATATTAACTGAAACTTTGATTGCTTGTACATACTACGCTGAATCCATCGTTGTGAGGCTCCGTTAGTGTTGTAAACATTTACGTCCTTCCACTTGGCGAGTATGTTAAAAAATTACGGCCCTCTTATGGAAACAACACTTTCCAAGTACACGCTGTAAAATAATACTTTGTGCACAAAAGTAACTTTAATATGCTGTAGGTCGTAAATGATTACAGTATAAACAACATGAATTTTAGTATGCTGTAGGCCGTCAAAAACCGTTGATATCAGCCCACGTTTTATGTCTATATCTCATTTTTTTTGGTTGTTGAGAAATGACCTATTAAACATACTGTGTTCACTTCAATTACATATGCCAATATTAACACAAGTTTACTTGTTCCAAGAAATGAGACATTGGCCAACGTAAGAATGGCATTGCGCGGTTAGGCATGATTACCCTACGTAGTATAACGACAAACATTTGAACACAGCCATCATAATCAATAACTAACACGCGTCTTAGACAGTAATCTGTAAATTTGGATACAATAACAGCCTATTATATACTGATTATTACTTCAGTTCGTCCTCAGAATCAGAACAAAAACAAACGGGAAGATAACACAAATAATACTTACATGACAGAACTTATTAAACATTTATTTGATAAAGTTGATTAGAACAAGGAAATAATACTACTAGGCTAAAATAATATATATATATATATATATATATATATATATATATATATATATATATATATATATATATATATATATATATATATATATATATATATATAAATTGTCTTCACAAATCTTGTTTGTAATAAATGACAACATTTACTGTTGAATATGTGCTTAAACGGAAATCAGCCCACACGTTTAAAGCATGCATTTTTGCAATTTACTACTTGGTTAATAACTCCGTTTGTCTGGTCTACTTTATTGAACAAAAATAAGCTGATAATTTACTTTACAAGCAGACAATCGACCTAAAAGTATAACAAAGGATTTGACAATTCACCATGCAAGTTACATTATACGTCACGTTAATAAATGTGTATATATTTTAATACAATCGGGTAAAAGTAAATAATTAGAAACAGGGACAAAACTCTGAAACTCAAAAATTTGAACAGCTTTATCTTCAGTATTAAAAGACTTTACATAGATTCCGTCACCATATGTATTAACTCTACTAATTTCTCCAGTTATAACGTGAGGTGGTGGATTAAGAATTCATTCATAAGCTATGATAATTTCTTAACAACAAGTTAGGATTATTTATCACAAGTAGTAAATGGAGTAAACATCTTACGTATTGTTACTGTCTTTCCTTCAGATTATGACGCTATGGCTTATCACAGAAACATGTCCTTCACTACCAGAGACCGGGACAACGACAAATATAGTACTGACAACTGTGCTTCGAAATATTATGGAGCTTGGTGGTACAATAATTGTCATTATACTCACCTGACAAGTCTCTACTTTGGAACAACGGGTCATGGTCAAAGCATTCAGTGGTATAGTCTTCCTGAGAGTTATTATAACCTCAAATATGCAGAAATGAAAGTACGCCCTCTACCCTGATGAACAGACGAAACAGATGAGAATTGAACTCTAAATGAAGAATATCGCGACAACATTTTTGGTTGAATGAAAACATTTTCTTTTGAGCTACCGTTGAATCTTTTTCATTTGTTATAATTTTGACAAATTGCATTAAATTTTATAACCTGTCATATATTCTGAGACTCATTGTTTTTTTTTTTGGTTGAATGAAAACATTTTCTTTTGAGCTACCGTTGAATCTTTTTCATTTGTTATAATTTTGACAAATTGCATTAAATTTTATAACCTGTCATATATTCTGAGACTCATTGTTACTTTTTTAAGTTGATATGTTTGGCAAGAATATAGTGTTAAACTTGAAGCAAACACCGGTGAGATGTAACAAATGTTAAAATGTTACGGTTTCCATGTTACTTGAACGGTAATAACGATGTTAAAACATCGCCTTAATCAAATACGTTCACCAATTTACTGAAACGTAGTTTACATATTTAAACAGAACTGACAAAAAGGGGCAAAGGTCTGCATTACCGTGGTTATTTTACCGTGCAGTGGAAATGTGGGATGAAGAATTATTTTATTATTTTTGTAAATACAATAGACGAAGGGTAACTTCATCAAGGGACATCGGTGACATTAAATAGTCCCGACCTGGTTATCGATACCCCTGTATTTGACCCGATTTTAAACAAAACGGTGACTGCTTCTCTAATCAAAAAGACTAGAACATATGCATTCAAGCCCCGATAGGAAGGGCATTCTTATACTATCACCCACCCCATGATATCATCACTCAACACTCACTACGCCATTTGAAGTACCACGGGTCCCTTACTTTCAACGTGTAATTTATTTGAAGTACCACGGTCCCTTACCTTGAACAGGTAAGTACCACTGGTCACTCCCTTTTAACGGCTACGCCCTTTGAGGTACCAAGGGTCCTTTACTTTCAACGGGTACGTCATTTCAAGAACCACGATCCCCTCCTTTGAACGAGTACTCATTTGAAGTACCACGGCTCCCTTACTTTCAACGGGTACGTCATTTCAAGTACCACTGCCCCTTCCTTTGAACAAGTACGTCATTTGAAGTACCACGGGTCCCTTACGTTGACCGGAAAAGTCATTGAAGTGCCACGGTCCCTTATGAATATCTATTTCTTAACCACATTGATAATAATGCTTCTTTACAAAAAAAAATTAAATAAATGGAAAACTATGACTAATATGAATATCTAAAGTTGATACTATGTACATGCAAGGTGTAAACGACATACACATATTTCAAGATTTCATTAAACAATGATCGTAGAAAATTCCTCAAATTCATTTAAGTTTAATTTTACCTCTCCCCACCCACTATATTGTTAGATCCAGGTGCAATGCTTGTTATGTCAAATGTTCACGATTACAAACATTAATGTCCTAAATTATTGTCCGTACACATTATGTGTCTATAGTAATGGAAACTGGATCACGAGTACTTAGTATGGATAAGATGTTAATAAAGAACTATTAGTGTTTTAGAAACATTCGCCACAAAAGACTGCTATTACCACAATATTCACTCTTTCTGTATTGAAAATCACCTTAACAAAGCAATCATTATTTGAGAAGTTTCAGAAATTTTTATGCAAGAAAGACATCTATTATTTTATTCCATAGTTATGTATAGTAAACTACTTCAACCAACATATTTCATCATTTATTGCACTTGGCCACTAAATTGCGAAATTTCAAAGCACTATAACTCGTTTAATATGCAAGCAATCGAAATTAACATTTCATATAGTACTTACAGTATGCTTAATTCATGTTATTCTACATATGAAATACATTTGAGAATACTTTTCTTTTGGTTGCATTTTAGTCTTGACAGGCTTCCACTAACTACGATGTCCTCTTTCAGAAAACTGAAGTTCCTCTTGATCATACCTAAAACCCTATTACCTCTTTTAGCAGCTTCAAGACAATGTTTAGGAGGTTGTAGAGATGAGTCAATGTAGATACCTATAGGTCTCTTTCAACAGAGACCTCCTGTAACTCCACACCATTAAGATTGTATGTAAACTTTTGGTTACTACTACCAATGTGCATTACCTTGCATTTAACAATATTAAAAAGCATTTGCCACCCCTGAGACCAGGAACAAATCTTATCCAAATCCGCTTGAAATTTCTCAGAATCGCTTTTGGAAGAGACCTCAGAATACAATTTGGTGTCATCAGCAAACTTAGCTTTACACAAAATATCTCCGTCGATGTCATTTATATAGGCAACAAACAACAAGGGACCTAATACATACCCTTGTGGACCCCCACTAGTAACGTTCTGCCAAGAAGAAGCACAGCCTTTAATTACCACCCTCTGTTCCCTATTACCAAGCCAATTCCCGATCCAAGACAGTAAATTCCCTATGACACCCATGCTCTTCAGCCTAAGTAAAAGACGCATAGTAGCTTTCAGAGAATTCCATGTCCACATAGCACGATTCTTTAAACTTAACATACCGAATGTTGTATTACATAAGTTGTGGTGTGCTTGACCGGCACTTCTAGTGCGGTGGCGCTGTTAATAGTAAAGAAGTCATGAAAGGCTGCAGGAAGTAAGCCATTCCAAGCCTTGTAAAAGAATGTAGCTACATTCAGCCTAACGATATCGCTAAATTTTAATAAGTTGAGCAATTTGAAAAGTGAGCTGGTGTGTTCACGATATTCAGAATGAGTTACATGACGAATGACTTTCTTTTGTAGGATTTCAAGAGGGTGAAGATAAACATGATGGATGCCAGACCAGATTATAGAGCAATATGAAAAATGGGGGAAAACTAATGTTTGGTAAAGTATTCTAAGAATATTCTGAGGAAAGTAGTGTTTCAACTTAGAAATGATATCAACATTTTTCGTCACAGTGTTTGCAATATTTGATATTTTTTCACACCAAGTAAGTTTACTATCAATATATACTCCGAGAAACTTAATACTATGTACATACTTGATAGGCTTACCATCCCTTTAAATGTCTTTTTTCTAAGAAAAAGATTTACTTTTATTGAAAACAATGTAGCTTTATTTATCAAGATTAAGTGATAGCTTATTAGTTGCAAACCAGTCGTAAAATTGATCCAACTCTATGGATACTATGTCATGTAAAGTATTCAAATTATTGGATTCGAAAAAATATACTAGTGTCATCTGCAAATAAAATAGTTTTTGCAATATTAGAGATATGGCAGATGTCATTGATATATATATATATATATAATGAAAAGAAGTGGTCCTAATATTGAACTTGATGAACACCACAGCGGATTTCAGCATAGTCAGATATGGTGTTCTTATACGAAGTATACTGTAAACGTTTCGATAAGTAGCTGTCCATCCAGTTAAGGGTTGGTCCTCCAATACCGTACACTGATAACTTGTTTAGGAGAATACGATGGTCAATGGTATCAAATGTTTTTGATAAGTCTAAGAATATAACAATACATGGTTTCTTCTTATCAAGGCTATCGTATAATTTATCAATGGCATCTGCCAGGGCAAGCTCAGTTGAGTGACCAGGGCGGAATCCATATTGTTCCTTGCAAAATATGTCATTAGCATCGAGAAAATTTATGATTCTGTTGGACATGAGACGTTCGAGAAGTTTGAAAACGCATGATAGAATAGAGATTGGTTGGTAGTCCTCGTATATATTGGATTCTCCTTTCTTAAAAATGGGTAGACCTTAGCAATCTTCAGCTTGTCTGGGAATACCCCAGTGGTGTACGATATGTTACAGATATGAGTAAGAGGGGTGGCAATGAAAGGTAATACCTGCTTAACAATATCTGGCTTGAAATCATCATACCCAGCTGCTTTCTTTGGCTTTAAGCAATGATTCGCTACACGTAAAAGTTCCTCCTCCCTGATAGGGTAGGTGAAAATAGAGTTTCGCGTACTATTATTACTTTATGGGGTTGTTTGATTTTGCAGAATGATTGATTTTGCTGGCAAGTGAGGGTCCAAGGTTATTGAAGAAATCGTTAAAGCCGTTTGCAATTTCTTGATCGTCGCTGGTTTCGCGATCGCCGTCTTTGAAACAGATGGGTACTATGATTTCTTAAATATAATCTTTTAGAAAATCTTATTGTATGGATTAACTTGTAAGATCTATAAGCAACATAAATTTCTTTACTGCTATTTGTAGGAGCTTTGAGTAAAGTCTGTAGAAACGTTTTTATCTTTTAATAGATTTGAGTATACCCTTAGTAATCCATGGATGTTTTCTTTTGCGATAAATTCTGATATGTTGTATCTGTTATAATTTCGTATATGAAAGGGTTCTTTTTGTCTTGTTTGTCCTTTCAAGAACCTTTAGGAATATAGGCATATGATCACTTTAATCAGTAATGAGTATGCCTGTAGTAAGAGAGGAATTAGCATTCGTTATAATAAAATCAATAACAGTAGCTACATTACTACTAAAACGAGTAGGTTTATTTATCGTAGGGTAAAAACCGTACGAGTGGATTATGTTTAAAAAATCTCTAGACTTACTAAAATTGGACAAGTTAATGTTACAATCCCCCATAATATACGTAGCACACCGGTGATTGGTTATAGCGATCAATATGTTTTCCATGTGTGTTTTAAAATCAGCCAATGACCCATTTGGTGGTCTATACACTACACCGATGATGGAATTCTCACGTTTACAAGGCTTTGTAATTTCAATAAACAATGACTCAATAGATCCATTAAATATTGATAGATCAGGTGTTCATTTATAAC
Source organism: Apostichopus japonicus (assembly GCF_037975245.1). NCBI lineage: Eukaryota > Metazoa > Echinodermata > Holothuroidea > Aspidochirotida > Stichopodidae > Apostichopus > Apostichopus japonicus. The sequence continues at coordinate 25,512,448 of NC_092569.1, read as the reverse complement.
TAACATCATTACATATATAAATAGGCAGATTCCTCCACTCCTTCTGGTTTCTCTGTGTCTTTCTTCAAGTGTATAATTCTCCATGTTGATAAGGGGGAAATATTTTTGCCAAGCCTTACATTGACCGGATAAGTTATTTTAAGTACCATTGGGTTCCTTATGAATATTTATTTATTAACAACATTGATAATAACAGTTCTTTACAAAAAGGCAATAATTCAAATAAATGGAAAATATGACTAACATGAATATCTATAGTTGGTACCTTGTACATGGCAAGGATAGACGGCATACACATATTGCAATATTTCATTAAACAGTGGTCGTAGAAAATCCCTAAAATCTATTTGAGTGTAATTTTACCTCCCCACCCTCTATATTATTAGATCCAGGTGCAATGCTTGTTATGACAAATATTTTTGAGTACAAACTTAAATGTATTAAATTAATGTCCGTACACATTATGTGTATATAGTATTATGGGAACTGGATCACCAGTACTTATTATGGATTAAACATGATGACAGAACTATTAAGTGTTTTAGAAAAATTCGCCACAAATTATCACTCTTTCTGTATTGAAAATCACCTTGGTTAAGCAATCATTATTTGAGAAGTTTCAAAAAGCTTTCTGCAGGTAAGACATCTATTATTTCATTCCATAGTTCTGCATAGCAAACTACTTCAACCAACATATTTCATCATTAATTGCAGTTGGCAATTAATTTGAAATCTTTCAAAGCACCATAATTCGGCCAACATGCAAGCAATCGAAATTAACATTTTATAATACTTACAGAATGCTTAATGCATGTTATTCTACATATTTAAATAATTATGAATATTTTTGTTGGTGCTTTTTTGTCTTGCCAGGCTTCCACTGACATAGAAAGTTCTTCTCTTCCTTCATTGGTGGAGGCATATCCATAATGCCTACCAGTAAATATAGTGTGTGTAATAAGAAATGTTAGTAATACTGTGCTGTTGCCTAAGTTTTCCAGTCTCACGTTTAGCAATCAAGGCTGTTTTGGCCTTCTTGCAAGATGTTTGATCTGCAATTCTCCTGACTTAGGTATTTTTTCTTATGGCATCTTGTCTGGTTTCTCAGGCAAGGTACTGTTTCCTGGCAGTTTTAAAATGGTAAGAGCTGAGCTAGCAAGCGTGTTGTGTTATTCAACTATTCGACACAGTTTGCTTTGTGTACACAATAGTTTCAAGGCAGGTGCTACAGGATTGAAGGTATATGTAAGCTTTGCTCTGATTTGCCAATATACTGATCTGGATCGATTTCCAAATCAAGTTTTGTTTCTACAGTGGAAAATAGGGTTGAACTTTTGTCTGAGCGGTTGTTAAAAATACTGTATGGATTGACGTAATACATGGGTGACTGAATACGTCATAGTGTAAACTAGCCAATAATGTCATTTTCTTTTACACGTCTGACAATCTTATAGGGACCGAATCCAATTTAAAACCCTTGCGATAAAAACGCCTCAAAAATGAATTTTCATAGTCACGCTCGTGCCAGTGCACAGTGCATACGCATACATGTTTACATACGCAACCGTACAAGACCCGCCCATTTAACCAATCGGGATATAGAATGTGGCAGTATATACATTGTTCATTGCATTGAATGGATTATTGACAGCTGTGATATTGACAGTGGATGTGCGACTCCTCCATAGAAACAAATTGATATGACACGGAGGGCCGATTAAGACAGGAAAATAAACAAATAGATATTGAATGGTCGATATTGGTCATTCATATGCATACCATGGAGTGAACTTACAATTTTGGAGGAGGAGGGGGGTATCAAAAATAATGTGTGTGTGTGTGTTTGTGTTCTTGTAGCCTATGTGTGTGGACAAAACGTTTGTCATGAACTCATTAGCCGTGATGCCGATAGATCTCAAACTCGGTGGCGTTAGCGTGGGTATGGGATTTAGGGCATCAGTGACGTCATATCATGAAAGGGGGTAAATGTAAAATTTGTCTAAACTTACGCACGTACCACAATGACCTAAACGAAGTTGTTCACTTATTTCAATTGTGAAGTCCAGCTGAATTGAAAATCTTAACAAAAATGAATTTAAATTTAATAAAACAAATCAGTTAAAGCAACAGAATGCTCAGCGACACATTTCCATTAAATAATGTCAGTGCACAAAGTTTCCCACCTTAGCCAACCCTACTTTTCACAGATACATAACAACATATTACGACACCTTCATTTCATCTAATAATTTATTGAGCTTTAATTCACATTTAGATGATTATAGTTCATAAATGCATGTTCCAAAATTTCCGCTACGATTACGAAATCTCCAAAGTAAACTATGATATTTCAGCGATATTTCAGCGATAACTAAAAATTAAACTAAGATTCATTCGTTAAGATTTTTCTTCTTGTTAAGAATCCAAACATGAGATTCCCTATTGAGACTGAGCGGTACTCGGTAATCTGCTTTGTTTTGATTTTGTTTTTTGATTGCCTTACTTTTATTTTATTTTTGGACATAAGCTGATGTATTCGAATAACTGGATTATCTCTGTACAAAGGCAACTTCCTTTGTCAGCTCTGTTGCTTTGATATGATTTCCGAACAGTCACGTTATTGCTTGTCTTTGTTCAAGTTATACTTACTCATGAATACATTAAAGCAACATCTGCGTTAACTAATCTAAGCAAATTTTTTTTTTTCATAATACCACCACAAAGATGCTTAAATAACTGACATTTCAAATAGTCCACTGTTGGGTAACTACTGTGAACAAAACTATAATGATGAGGTACATCATTTTAATAGGGTATACTTAATTTTAAACAGTGGTAGGTCCGATGTAGGTTTCATCAAATTTGAAGCAATCCTCAGTTTAAAGTTTGACAATATTGCTGTAAACTATCACTGAAATCCAACAGCTGGTGAACACCTCAATAAAATTTCAAAATAATTTAAGGAAATTATGAAAAAAATACAAAGGCCTATATATATATCACTTCTAAATTGACTTTCCTGATGATAGAGATCTATTGAAAATTGTTAAACGGTAAATATCAGACATTTAACGTATTGTGGTTTAGTAGCAAGAGAAATGTCCCCTATACATTTCCGTATATAGCTACATCTGTTGTCGAGCAACAGTCCTTACTGTTGGCGAGTGAAACCTATACTTGTATGTCATAGGACTATGTAGGCCTATATTGTACGTAGTGTATGGTACAACAAGCATGTATTTATTCGGTATAAACAAGATGAACAGGACTCTAGTGTTATTGTCAGATAAAAAATACGAAATTTATACTTTCACTTGTCTTTCAAATATACAACTATCAAATACATTACAGGTATTTCAATTAGAGTTATATTATTGTATGATGTATTGTGCAATCTCAAAATGCCATGTATTATGTCTGAAGTATGGAGTATGAAATCAACCGTACTTAGAGTTCGAGCCAGTTAGTAATGCATTTGGTTTGTAACAAAAAGTTGTACGTATAACAGTACTAGGGTAAGCCTCATACGTCTTACTTAAAAATGTGAAAAGAATTCTCAGAAAGTGTATCTTGAAACAAACTGCGTGTACATGAAACGTATATGTTGGTTGTTGAGTCTGTTCATCATACACACTCAACACAAATTGGAGAATCAAGGGCAAGATGTTTTGAGCAAGTGGAGTAAGGGAAGTAACACGTTCGTATCGACTGCACAGACTTGCAAACATACGCACAGAAGAAAGAGGCGGGGAGGCTAACGAAAAGAAATGTATCATATATTTTATTTAAACTGATCAAAAAGTATTTTGAGTGAATTATGACATGGTTATAAAGATAACCGTGTTCGTCATCTTATGACAATTAACTTACATAACAAATAAAGTTTACATAAAATCCCGTCATGTGAAGCGCATAAGTTAACACGTGATATGGAAATTAACATGTTACCCAAACAACCAAACTATTAACCTGGTTGTCGGTAACCTGTTCAACCAATCTGTATTTTAGGTTTTTTAAATAAACTTCACATTTTGTTGAAACCTCTATCCATCACTTTTAATATCGAAGAAATCGAACAGTTATATGCCCGGGATAACAGTGAACATCAATGTTGCAGTACTCGAAAAGTAGCCCTACTCAGTACTCGAGTATTTTTTGCGAGTACTTGGTACACGCACTCGGTGGAAGTACTCGAGTGTTACAGTACTCGTACTAGTCATTCAGTACCAGAACTCGAATGAAAAAGCGCTCGTACTCGGTACACGGAATCTAATATGACGTGTTCGGACTCTGATACTTGGTATTCGGAACCTCAATTACTAGCACGTACTTGGTACTCGGATAATAGTAAGAACTCACAACACTGGTGACCAACTAACAAGACAAGCATTTATCAAAGCAGAACACACTAAGACAAGTGGTATTGTGCATAATGCTAATAGACTGGCCATTATCCAGATGGATTTTGAGAAATTTAATCCCTAGGCCGCTAACGCCTCATTCAGTACAATCATTTCAGCTGTATGGGTTATCTTAATGTTATAGTATCATCCCTATTTTAAGAAGTAATGTTAATAGAAAGTATTATTCCTGATAGATCTTACAATATTACAACATCACACTTGCAATGCGAATTAGCATACTGATTCTCATCTAAACGATCCATTGGCTAAAAATAAATATAATATATTAATACGAGACTTTGGGTTTTCTGTTGAACTATACGCAAAAGTTTTAAAACGAGTATGACCATGTCCTATCTTAATGTATATATCAATGAAAAGCTAAATAAATTGCAAGTCTTATGACAGGTTAATACATATTAATAATATATGATTCGATCCTATCTAAGGATCTTGCAAGGATCATATTAAAAGCAATGCTCTATCGTTCGTACAATTGAAACAAAGAATGACTGATAATTGATTTAAAATTTGTTTTTAAGGTAAACATTGTAAAGAGATATCTGAATACAAATAAAATAAAGGAGGACTTCCGGGCTCGTGTGGAAAGTAAGGAAACGCAAATGTACCTCTGGTAAATTTTATTAAAAAAAAATATTCATAAAGACGTTATCATAATTTCATACTTGAGTTGATGAATCGAGATGATTCAAGGTTTCCATAGTATTAACAGTTGTTTCCTTAAACTGAGAGATCCATCGTATTTGAGAAATACCTTCATTCGTCTTGCAGACTCTGCTCAGAAGATATCATTCTAAATAAAGTCTACATTTCATTCAATCAACCATGAAGTTACAGCTTTTTTGCTTCTTCATTTTTGGAGTTTTTCTTCTGGAGTTTCTCTCTGTAGAATTTTCTGATGAAGTGGTAAGTCTTTCAATTATATTTCAGGACGTTTTCATTATTTATCGAAATGTCCATTTTTGTATAATTTTGTAAAATATATTTTCTGTTTTATAATTTATTCTTTTTGTTTTTGCTAAATCGGTGCAGGCAGCAATTCAGACTGAGTTCTTGTTTTTTTATTTTTTCAATGTTTCTTCACTGCTAACCATATCACTTAAAACCTTTCAATACTTCAGATTTTCTCAATTAAATTCATGAACAATGTAACATCTTTCTGATCAACAAACATGTTTATACATATTTTAAAGAGATCTTGTAACCATATCTTTAATTCTCTTGAGATGGTGAACTTACATTTTTCTCTACGCTTTGAAAAGCTCCGTTAAACCTTCTAACAGTGGATCCCTTCTTAAAAATGTATTCAACATATTAAAATTCATTGGGAAGTAATAACATGTATCATCGATAAGGCCGTATTGTTAACAAAGTTAATACAGGGACACTGAAATTAACACAAAGCATTTAAAGCTTTTCGAGAACTCGAAAAAAATATTTTTATCCATGTGTACGGTACATAGACAATAAGTTGAATTCATTCTAAGATTGGGAACTGAGATGTCGAACATTATTAGATAATTGTTAGCACCGTTACATTGTAACATTGTACAAATATTTTACGAACAGTAAATGGCAGCCTTTTCCTATATATTTACTTAAATCAACTTTAAATCACCAGAAAATGGACATTTCAATACTTTTGAACAAATCGAAGGTTTATTTAAAAAAAATGAATGTTCAAGTAACGAGAAGTATTTGATTTTTTTTATCAGTTTTGTTAATCTAAAATTATTCATATATTTACCACTTAATATTTAAGTTATAACCTCAGTCAACTTTTGATATATTTAGACTAACATACAAAGCAAGATTTAAAAACTACTCAAGTTGGACGCAACTTGACTACAGAAACTAACATAAATAATTATTTGACTAAAATTAGGAGTAACATTTTGTATTGTTATTAATTTAGTGAATTACAAGAGAATGCCAAGTTTCTTTGCTTCATAAGCATGGAAGGTTCATTGTCTAATCTCATCAAATATCCTAAAAGTTATTGGCGTAATGAAATGAAGTAATTTTGAATAATATATGTTTGCTATTAAATCTTGCAAATAAACTATGATCCTTGACTGAATAGGCACACCAGCAGCATCAGCGGTATTGAAAAGAACTGCTTCCTAGTAATGGCCTTTCCCAATTTTCAATATTGTGTTTGCTATTTACTAAACTGAGGATTTTAATGTCACTAAGTTCTCAACAGCAATATTTAAAATATTTAATCCCAAATAAATAAAGTAAAAAATATATATTGATGAATTTATTGATAATTTTTTTTCAAATTAGTTTATGAGACGTTTATGCTTCAATTTGACCACCACCTGTGTTTTGAAACTAGTTTCATTTAAAATCTTTTGAAACCCTGTAAGAATATTATTCAATTTGTAAATATTTACATTTACTTACACAATATGAATTAGGAGAAAGGGGTTAAAATTAAAGTGCAAGTCTAGACTTGCAATCTTTACTTCAAGAAAGTAATGATCCTTCATGTTTTTTTTGTTTTATATCATAACATTTTTTTTCACTTTCAGTTATTTTCCAAATGTTAATTATGTTTACATATATTTTAATTAAAGTAATTAGCAGCCTTTCCCTATATATTTACTTCAATCACCTTAAAATTACCAGACATTTCAATACCTTTGAACTAATCGAAGTTTTATTAAAACAATGAATGTTCAAGTTACGGGAAAGGAATTTTGCAGTACTGTTTTAATATTTTAAATATAATTATATTTGCAGCTAAATTAAGAGGAACATTTGTTTTGTTATTAATTTATTGAATTATATGGGGGATTCTAAGTTTCTGAGCTTCATAAGTATACTATGCTCAAAGTGACCAAAAGATATTTTATTAAATATATGCAGTGTTATATATCTAGAAGGTTTATTGTCTAATATCATCAAATATTCTTAAAGTTATCGGCGTAACGAATTAAGTACTTTTGAATAATAATTGCTCGCTATTATATCTTGCAAATAGACTACGAACTTTAACTGAATAGGTAGACAGACCATCACCATCATGGTTTTAAAATGAACTGCTTGGCTACGATGGCCTTGCACAATTTTCAATTTTGTGTTTGCTATTTACTTAACTAAGGATTTTAATGTCACTAAGTTTTCAAAAGATATTATCCCAAATCAGATAGTTTAAAAAATATATATATTAATGTCTATATTAATACTTGTTTCAAATGTGTTATTGAGACGTTAATGCTTCAATTTGCTGTTCACTTTATTTAGTAGATTTCAGCTTCTTGAACATGACCGTCACCTGTGTTTTGAAAACTAGTTTCATTAAAACCCATTATTCAATTTCTATGTATAACAGACTTGACTAAAGTATCAAAATATATAAGTATAAAAAGAGAAGGGTAAAATAAATTTGCAAATCCAGATTTAAAATATTTACTTTAAAAATTAATGATACTTCATGACTTTTGTTTTATATCAAGCATTTGAACTAAGAAAACATCAACATTGAAAGGCAAAATTATGTTAACCAGAAACGAAGACGTTTATAAATTGAGATCACTTTGTTATTTAACTACTGTTGTTTTTACTTTGTAGATTTACTCTGCTCTCCGTAATCATATCTATATAAACTAAGCAATAGTCCTACTGTTGTTTTACTTTGTAGATTAACCCTGCTCTCCGTATTCATATCTACATAAACTAAGCAATAGTCCTACTGTTGTTTTACTTTGTAGATTTAACCTGCTCTCCGTGTTCATATCTATACAAACTAAGCAATAGTCCTGTTGTTTTTTACTCTGTAGATTTAACAGGATCTCTTCTTTCATATCTATACAAAACTACGCAATGATTCTACTGTTGTTTTCGAAACCTGATTATGGATTTGTATATTCGACACTACATATTTAATTCATAAGATTTGTCTTGAAACTTCCTTAAAATTGCTTGTAAGTTCTTTCCTGAACTTGACAGCTCCGTCCGTTTTGAAAATCTGCTTTCCACAAATATTTATTTTTCAGGACTGTTATACATTTCTGTATCTGTCGTTCCATAAAATCATACCTGGTGTTTTGTACATACGATAATTAACAACTATAAGTTTTAACAAATCAAATCAAATTTGATCAATAACAAATCAAATCAAATCAACAAGTCAAATCAAATCAAATCAACAAGCCAAATCAAACAAGCACACGACTTTGATTTATCATAACGCAAAATTCACACTTCAAGTAACTGTGTACAGAGTGAGAAATTTGAAGAAAGGAAACGTTTTCCTGGTCGTTTCTTATATTTATCAGAACGAACAGTTCGAATTAAACAAAAGACAATAAATAAGGCTAAGAATAATGATTATACAACAAAGGAGATTATCTGAGTGATAATTTCGCATCACACATTACGTTATATTTGATAGTTTTGAAGGAAGTTATAATTTTCAATTTCTATTATTTGACAGAGTGACGTGGGAACTGATAACAGTAACTCCAGGCGAAGAAGAGACACAGAAAGTAAGTTGCCACACACTCGAGATTTATTTACTTACATTTTGTGCATATAAGCTTATTTCACTTTAACGATGCAGTTCTCATTTGATTGCATCGGTGTAATTTATTTTAGTGTCATATTTGCTTAGGGCAACTGTATCTACAAGTTAGTGTTAAGTGTTCCTTCATTTCAAAGGGAAATTTAACTATTCGTGACCAAACAAAATAACAGTTTCGATATATTATTTATATACCATATTCCTTGCTTTTTACTCTGTGTCATTTCCTACTTTCATCAAATTGCAAGGTTTTTTATTGAATGAAACTATTTTGTATGTAAAAATGAACCTGGCTTGTAATGTTAGCTAACCTAATCTGGAGTACTTGGAAATGAAATTCAGCTTTTTAGTTTTCATTCTGTATACGGTTCTCGTTTACACGTTATTTAAATACCATCAGAATGTAGGAAACCAATTAGTTCAGCAAAGAAAATAATTCAAACTAATTAAACTAAATTTAATTTAAAATTAAAAAACTGATTAATATCGTTGAAAAATATCGTTGAAAGTGAAAACCAAATAAGAAATATTGTTGGGAACGTCTATTGGACTAAATTACTTGAAGAGAAAGATATGTTCAACAGCCACTGTTAGGCCGTATTAAGCGTCATATTTCGGGAACGTCTATTGATTGAACTAAAGTATTCAAATAATTAGATAACTAAAACTCTGTGTTGTTTTGTTCGATTTTCATTCACTTCTATGCATATATGTAAGACAAAAGAAAGTTACCCTGTTTCCTGCTTCACTGATTTTTCAGGTTCATCTTACTTCTACTACCAAGAGCCTCAATATCCGAGAGATTGCAAGGAAGTCTATGAACAATGTGATGATCAAACGGAATCTGGTATTTTCATGATTCAGCCCGACGGTGCTCCAGAACCGTTCAAGGTTTATTGTAATAATTCCATTGATGGCGGAGGTTGGACGGTACGTTTTTTATATAAGAAAATTAGGTTTACACCATGCTGTATTGTTGAATTTGCAGAGAGCAACAACTAACTTCGACACAATTGTGACTAAAGCTAAGACAACCTTAGGAGTAAACTCTTACTGCACGAATTGCCACTTCTCTCAATTCAATGCCATATCTTTAATTGAAAAAATAAAAAGAAAGACAAAAGAAAGTTACCCTGTTTCCTGCTTCACTGATTTTTCAGGTTCATCTTACTTCTACTACCAAGAGCCTCAATATCCGAGAGATTGCAAGGAAGTCTATGAACAATGTGATGATCAAACGGAATCTGGTATTTTCATGATTCAGCCCGACGGTGCTCCAAAACCTTTCAAGGTTTATTGTAATAATTCCATCGATGGCGGAGGTTGGACGGTACGTTTTTTATATAAGAAAATTAGGTTTGTACCATGCTGTATTGTTGAATTTGCAGAGACTAACTTGGACACAATAATGACCTAAGCTTGGAAAACCTCAAGAGTAAAGTTATTACACGACTCGCCACTTTTCTCAATTAAAGGCATTGAAGTTGAAATTTCCTTGTAATGTCTTTATTTTAAAAGGGTGAAAAACAATATTTATTTGTTTTATTTACGTAAAGTACATTTCGTATCATCGTTTCCAAAACAAATACATTCGATGGGATCTCTATTTACATCATTTTGAATGAACTACTCAAATTAATATTGAAGAATGAAAGAAATGTCCGTCGAAAGATTTAACATTAAGGAAAAAAGACGATGTTCCATTCTATCTTCAACAGGTTTTCTTACGTCGAGTCGATGGCGCTGTAAATTTTTACCGTGACTGGAATGAATATAAGAAAGGCTTCGGCTTCCTTCGCCGAGAGTTTTGGCTTGGTAATGACAACATTGCTCATTTGACAAACCAAGGCAACTATGAGCTACGAATCGACATGAATAATGTCAACGGAAAACCCTACTACGCCAAGTACAACCTCTTCAGAATTAGTGATGAAAGCAGTAACTACAGATTACCAGATCTTGGTGAATATTTGTCGGAAAGCACAGCAAGTAAGAATAATACAAGTATTGGGGTTTTCTGTGTTATAGTTAAGTTTGGTAGTCTTGAATAATTGTTACGGTATTCCAATTTCCAATTATATTACTATAAAAAATATTAGCAGAACACTTTGATTGCTTGTTCATAAAACGTTGGAGCCATCGTTGTGGGACTTTGTTAGTATTGTAAACATTTCCGTCCTTCCACTTGGCGAGTATGATAGCAAAATGACGGGCCACATATAAAACAATTCAACTACGTTTGAAACGACACTAGCCAAGTACAAGATAGAATACTTTATGTACACAAAATGAATATTAACATGATATAGTTCGTTAAGGATTACTGCAGACACAACATGAATTTTAATATGCTGCAGGCCGTTCAAAACCGTTGATATCAGCCCAAGTTTTATGTCTAAATCAGATGTTAACGTCCTTTTTAGGAATGACCATTTAAAAAGATTCAGTTCCTTTCAAATTACATATGCCAATATTAAGACAATGTTACTTGTTCCAAGAAATGAGACATTGGCGAACGTAAGAATGGCACTACGCGGTTAGACATGATTGCCCTATCTAGTATAACGAAAAATATGTCAACACAGCCTTATAATCAATAGGTAACACTCATCTTAGTAATCTGTAAAAATACGTCAGTTTGTCCTCAGAATCAGAACAAAAACCAAAACGGAAAGATAACATTAATAATACTTACGTGACACAACTTATAATACATTTATTTCATGAGTTGCTTCGAAAATGCGAACAATACCACTAGGCTACAGTTACTTTAAAAAACTAATTGTCTTTACAAATCTTGTTAGTACTAAAAAAAATCTACTGTCAAATTTTCACTTAATTGGAAATATCATACTTTATGCCAAAAATTAACACAGACACAATAAAAGTAGGCAATCTTTAAAATTTACTACTTGGTTAATAAAATGCGTTTGTCTAGTCTACTTTCTATGACAAAGATTATATACTTTACAGGCAAAAAATCGACCTGAAAGTTTAACAGATGTTTTGACAATACACCATACAGATGGCATCATATATTACATTAATAAATGTGTATGTATTGTAATACAATGAGATTAAAAAATCTGAAACCCCCAAGTCTGAACAACATTATCTTTAGCATTAAAATGCTTTACAAAGATTCTGGTACCATATATATTAACTCTACTAACCCCTCCAGTGTTAACTTGAGCCGGTGGAAGAAGAATTTATTCATATGCTATGATGATTTCGTAACAACAAATTCGGATTATTTATCACACAAAGTAAATTAAGTATTGCATTTAACTACTGTTACTGTCTTTCCTTCAGATTATGACGCTATGGCTTATCACAGAAACATGTCCTTCACTACGAAAGACCGGGACAACGACATACATAGTAGCTACAACTGTGCTTCGTATTATTTTGGTGCCTGGTGGTACAAGAATTGTCACTATACCCACCTAACAGGTCTCTACTTTGGAAAAACGGGTCATTATCAAAGCATTTATTGGTATAACCTTCCTGAGAGTTATTACAACCTCAAATATGCAGAAATGAAACTACGCCCTCTACCCTGATGAACAAACGAAACAGATGAGACATGAACTCTAACTGAAGAATATCGTGACAACATTTCTGGTTGAATGAAAACATTTCTTTTAAGCTATCGTTGGATCTTTGTCATTTGTTATATTCTTGACTCACAAATTGCATTTAATTTAATAAACTATATAATATTCTGAGACTCATTGTTACTTTCTTAGTTTTATATGTTTGACAAGAATATAGTGTTAAACTTGAGGCAAACACCGGTGAGATGTAACAAATGTTAAAATGTAACGGTGTCCATGTTACTTGAACGGTAATAACGCTGTTAACAATTTGCATCATCGCCTTAATCGAAAACGTTCACTAATTTACTGAAACGTAGTTTACATATTTCAACAGAACGGACAAAGGGGGGTCAAAGATCTGCACGCCCGTGGTTATTTAGGGACCATTCAGCGGAAATGTGGGATGAAGAATTATTTTATTACTTTTTGTCAACACAATAGAAGAAAGAAATATTCCACTTCACGACCGGTTTCGTCCTTTTGGGACTCATCAGGCGAAGGTAGGAATCGAACCCCGGATCTTTTGTCAGGAACCGAAGTCAGTCCCACTCGACCACATTGATTCTACTGGTGTGTTAATGAGTATACATTGGGTTTGTGTAACTGTCATTGAGGGCGTATTACCCAAGTGTTATGGCGCTTTGAATCTGACAATTTTACACCTTGGCTTGCCTATAAAGAGTGGTTATTCGTCATTGAAGTACCTCGGTCCCTTACCTTGAACGGTTAAGTTATTTTAAGTACAACGGGTCCCTTAATTTAAACGGGTAAATTATTCGAAGTACCACGGGTCCCTTACTTTGAACGGGTACGCCATTTGAAGTACCACGGGTCCCTTACTTTCAACGGGTACGTCAGTGAAGTACCACGGGTCCCTCTCTTTCAACGGGTACGCCATTTGAAGTACCACGGGTCCCTTACTTTTCAACAGGTAAGTTATTCGAAGTACTACGGGTCCCTTACTTTCAACGGGTAAGTCATTGAAGTACCACGGTCCCTTACCTTGAACGGATAAGTTATTCGAAGTACCACGGGTCCCTTACTTGCAACGGGTACGTCATTTCAAGTACCGCGGTCCTTTCCTTTCAACGGGTACGTCATTTCAAGTACCACAGGTCCCTTACTTTCAACGGGTAAGTCATTGAAGTACCACGGTCCCTTACTTTGAACGGATAAGTTATTTTAAGTACCACGGGTCCCTTACTTGCAACGGGTACGTCATTTCAAGTACCACGGTCCCTTCCTTTGAACGAGTACGTCATTTGAAGTAACACAGGTCCCATTCTTTGAACGAGTACGTCATTTGAAGTACCCGGGCCCCTCATTTCAAGTACCACGGGTCCGTTACGTTGACCTTAAAGTCATTGAAGTACCACGGTCCCTTGTTAATAACTTTTTTATAAACAACATTGATAATAACAGTTCTTTACAACAACAAAAATTCACATAAATGGAAAATTATGACTAATATTAATATCTAAAGTTGATACTTTGTACATGGCAAGGTGTGAACGGCACAAATATTTCACGATTTCATTAAACAGTGGTCATAGAAAATCCCATTTGAGTTTAATGTTACCTCTCCCCACCCTCTATATTGTTAGATCCAGGTGCAATGCTTGTTATGTCAAATGTTCATGATTATAAACATTAATGTCTTAAATTAATGTCCGTACACATTATGTGTCTATAGTTATGGAAACTGGATCACCAGTACTTAGTATGGATTGAACATGTTAACAGATATAATTAGTGATTAGAAACATTCGCCACAAAAGACTGCTATTACCACATTATTCACTCTTTCTGTATTGAAAATCACCTTAATAAAGCAATCATTATTTGAGAAGTTTCAGAAAGTTTTCTGCAAGAAAGACATATATTATTCCACTCCATAGTTATATATAGTAAACTACTTCAACCAACTAATTTCATCATTTATTGCACTTGGCCACTAAATTGCGAAATTTCAAAGCACTATAACTCGTTTAATATGCAAGCAATCGAAATTAACATTTCATAGTACTTACAAAATGCTTAATTCATGTTATTCTACATATGAAATACATTTGAGAATACTTTTCTTTTGGTTGCATTTTAGTCTTGACAGGCTTCCACTGACATAGGAAGTTGTCACATCCTGCAGGTTATCCTGTAATTAACGCTACGGTACGTCTCTTCCTTCATTGGCAGAGGCATATCGATAATGCGTACCAGTAAATATTGTGTCTGTAACAAGTTATGTTAGTAATACTGTGCTGAAGCCTAAGTTTTGCAGTCTCATGTTTAGCAATCAGAGCTGTTTTGGCATTCATGCAAGATTTTTTCTTTGATTTTCTCCTGACTTTTTTTTCTTATGGCATCTTGTCTGGTTTCTCAGACAAGGTACTGTTTCCTGGCATTTTTACCATGGTAAGAGCTGAGCTAGCATTCGTGTTGTGTTATTCAATTATTCAATACAGTGGGTTTTGTGTACACTATAGTTTCAAGGCAGGTGCTACAGGATTAAAAATCTATGTAAGCTTTGCTCTGATTTGCCAATATGCTGATATCAATTAGGGAATTGAGCAAATGATAGCCAATCGAATTTAAAGAGAAATTACAAATCAATTCGTTTTGTGCTTTTCACGTACAACTGTGCGCGTCCCCTGCATACGCAAATCCCATTCAATCGAAAACTGTACAGACATTAACTCTGGGGGGCTCGTCTGATGTCGTACATGACTGATATTAATACACGGATTTTCATGTACACCCATGTGTACACTACTGATTAGAGGGGGGAAACAAGTTAACAATGAAAGTTGCACATTGGGATCTGGATCGATTTCCAAATCGAGTTTTGTTTCTACAGTGAAAAATAGGGTTGAACTTTTGTCTGCGCGTTTGTTAAAAAGACTGTATGGATTGACATAATACATGGCTGACTGAATACGTCATAGTGTAAACTAGCCAATAATGTAATTTTCTTTTACACTTCTGACAATCTTATAGGGACCTAATCCAAGTTAAAACCCTTGCGATAAAAACGCCTCAAAAATGAATTTTCATAGCCACGCTTGTGCCCGTGCCAGTGCATATGCATACACGTTTACACACGCAACCGTATACAAGCCTCGCCCATTTAACCAATCGGGATATAGAATGTAGCAGTATATAAATTATACATTGCGTTGAATGGTCGATATTGGTCATTCATATGCATAAAATGGAGTGAACTTACAATATTGGAAGGGGGGTATCAAAAATAATGTGTGTGTGTGTGTTTGTGTTCTTCTAGCCTATGTGTGTGGACAAAACGTTTGTCATCAATTCATTAGCCGTGATGCCGATAGATCTCAAACCTCGTGGTGTTTGCGTGGGTATGGGATTAAGGGCCTCAGTGACGTCATATGATGAAAGGGGGTGAATGTCAATTTGGCTAAACTTGCGCACGTACCACAATGACCTAAACGAAGTTGTTCACTTATTTCAATTGTGAAGTCCAGCTAAAGTGATATTCTTTACAATATTGTATGAATTTAAATTCAATAAAACTAATCAGTTAAAGCAACAGAATGCCCAGCGACACATTTCCAATAAATAACGTCAGTGCACACATTTTCCCACCTTAGCCAACCCCACTTTTCACAGATGCATACCACAAAGTTTCCCACCTTACAACCTCAAATATGCAGAAATGAAACTACGCCCTCTACTTTGATGAACAAACGAAACAGATGAGAGATTGAACTCTAAATGAAGAATATCGTGACAACATATTTGGTTGAATGAAACATTTTCTTTTAAGCTATCGTTGGATCATTGTGATTCGTTATATTCTTTGACTCACAAATTGCATTAAATTTAATAAATTGTCTTATATTCTGAAACTCGTTGTTACTTTCTAAGTTTTATGTGTTTGACAAGAATATATTGTTAAACTTGAAGCAAACACCGGTGAGATATAACAAATGTATAAATGTTACATTTTGTATCATCGCATTAATAAAAAACGTTCACTAATTTACTTACACGTAGTTTGCAGATTTTAACAGAACGGACAAAGTGGGGGTCAAAGGTCTGCATGACCGTGGTTATTTAGGGACCAAGCAGCGGAAATGTGGGATGAAGAATTTTATTAATTATTTTTGTAAATACAATAGACGAAGGGTAACTTCAAAAAAGTGAGTTCGGTGACATGAAATTAAGCCAATTTCAAACAGAACCGTGACTGATTCTTTTATCTAAAAGAACTGGAACAAAGGCATTGACTCCCCGATAGGAAGGGCATCCTTATTCAACCACCTCATGATATCATCACTCAACGAAAGGATTATTATAATTGTAAAATAAATCATGGTATTTTTGAACTGGTAATTCTGACATGCTTAGCCCTACTTTACCATCTATCCATCCATCCATCCATCCACCCATCCATCCATCCACCCACCCACCCACCCACCCATCCATCCATCCATCCATCCATCCATCCATCCATCCATCCATCCATCCATCCATCCATCCATCCATCCATCCATCCATCCATCCATCCATCCATCCATCCATCCATCCATCCATCCATCCATCCATCCATCCATCCATCCATCCATCCATCCATCCATCCATCCATCCATCCATCCATCCATCCATCCATCCATCCATCCATCCATCCATCCATCCATCCATCCATCCATCCATCCATCCATCCATCCATCCATCCATCCATCCATCCATCCATCCATCCATCCATCCATCCATCCATCCATCCATCCATCCATCCATCCATCCATCCTCTATACTCAAATCGGCAGTGGTTCCATATGAAAAAACTGCTAAGGGGTGGGGAAATATTCTCCTGGGTGGGACGTGATTCCTTCATGCAAAGCATATGATTCGATAGAATCTAAATCACATTTCACTTTAAGCTCGTTTAATTAGAATATTCTATCTCATCATGCTTTGCATTCCAGAACCACGTGAGACTTTAAAGCTTCATATGGAACACTGCACCACAAGAAACCTGTGATCCTTATATCGTTCTACTACACACGTTGGCTATCACCGTAATGAAAATTAGAGAGCTGCCATATAGCCAGCAACTTCGAGACAAAAAAAAGAGCTATTATCTGCTGTGAACAAAATCGTCCACGTTCAGCAGACACACAATAGCGTAGTACTCTGGCTTAACTAAACCAGTCTATGATGTTGACGGTTCGAAGTCAATCAGCACAATGATGGTATTTAGTCAGCCAGCGCTTCTCACGTGGTTCTGGAATACAAAGCATGATGAGATAGAATGATACTCGTAATGCCTGTCACGCTCGAATGATCATTAGTGTAAGCGCTGCGGCCATTTTTGTGTTGTCTGCCAGTCGTCCCATAGCTGTAACTTTTACTTCCGCTGTATTAACAAGTATACACTTTATCTGCACACAAGTGGAAGAAAGGAGCCCAAGGGTTTTAATGCTATCGAAATGAATGTGCATACTGTTTCTGAAGTTGTTCGAAGGAGATGGCTACCTTCTATAATTAAGCTCATCTTGGGATTTTGTATTTTCAAAATAGTCTTTACCATTTACGTGACTTCACTGATGAACGGTGGTGACAACAGAGAAGGAAGTTCTGGTACAGTAAGAAGCGTGATAATTGCCAATGGTGCAGAGCTTTATCCAGCATACACGGGGAACCGTGCTCTCTACGGTAATGTCACTCACAAAGGCCTCTGTGTAGACTATATTCGGCATTTTGAGTTTTATAAACAAGTACGACAACGACAAATCACTCACTGTATGGTCAGTTTGTGGGAAAAGTATTAAGTGTAATTCATGCCGGGTTTTAAAAAGAATAGGCCTCCTTCAAAACTATATAACCTATACTGAGAAGAATGAACTCATAATTATGGGACCTTTTTTAGTATATTTGTCAATCCTGTGCTGTGGCTAAAAAGGATACAGCATAATACAACGTACTCAGTGACATGATCATTGATAAATTAGAGAAAGCTTTCAGTTAACCAGCTATAGATTAAGGTATTGTATATACCGAGCATGCACTGTTCTCAAAAAACCTCAGTACATTGCGAATGTTTCAGTCACTATCTTTATGTGATAGGCAAACAAACCTATGCTACCGACGATATTGATAACAAGTTGTGCAATAACAACATCATTAAAAGTTCGATACAAAGATTGGTATTAAGCATAATATGTAGGGCTATCTATTTATTAAGTACAGTCACACTTTTAAGTGGCATTATGTTTAAAGGAAGATATGAAGAATTTTACTCGCTTATAACGAAGGGGGTGCAGGCTACTGAAATTACTGGCATCTAAGAGTTGCTTAGATGATAAAATACATTCTAGCACAATTGAATATATGTTGATTTTATTGGATTTCAGTAGATTATTTAACTAGTCATGTACAAATTTATCTGGATCATTCTTAACCTATCAGGCCAACCGCAAATTGTTATTAGAGTTGGAAAAGGGGGTGCGAAGGGGAGGGGTTCAAATTTTCGGAAAATTAAAGTTTTGAAATAGTATAAGTAAATTGGGGGGGTGGGGGAGGGGTGGACATTTTCGGAAAATTAAAGTTTTAAAATAGTATAAGTGTAATTGTATATTATTTTGCTTTCTTTAAGGGGGGGTGGGGGGTTGGGATTAATTTTCGTTTTCTTTTAGATGGTGTAACGATTTTCTTTGCCTGGAATTTTTGCATCCATATAAATCTTGCCCGGTGATTTGAACTTTGTCAAGCCTATCAAACGATGTTAAAAGTGCAGGGGACGATGGTTCTTAGGTTTCGGGAGAATCAAAAGCTTATTTATCACTATATATATATATATATATATATATATATATATATATATATATATATATATATATATATATATATATATATATATATATATATATATATATATATTTATTTATATTGTTCCGTCGTGTTGGTTTTTAGGTTCTAACTTCAATTGGAATTTTCACTTTTTAGCATTCAAATTGTAGATTTTGTAGTCAGTCTGTTTTCTCGCTTTACGCTTCACCAGTTCTTTTAATAGTTTTTCGATCTCATATTCCTGTTTATATCTGTTTTATATTGTTCTGTCGTGTTGGTTTTTAGGTTCTAACTTCAATTAGAATTATCCCTTTTTAGCATTCAAATTGTAGATTTTGTAGTCAATCTGTTTTATCGCTTTACGCTTCACCAGTGCTTTTAATAGTTTTTCGATCTCATATTCCTGTTTATATCTGTTTTATATTGTTCTGTCGTGTTGGTTTTTAGGTTCTAACTTCAATTGGAATTTTCACTTTTTAGCATTCAAATTGTAGATTTTGTAGTCAATCTGTGTTATCGCTTTACGCTTCACCAGTACTTTTAATAGTTTTTCGATCTCATATGTTTTTTTCTATTTATTGTTTTATGGCATTGTATTTTCTAGATTATTTGTAAAGCGTACAGATGCATCGCGCGTAGTGCGCTATATAAGATTTTATTTACAGTACATTACATTACATATATATATATATATATATATATATATATATATATATATATATATATATATATATATATATATATACGATATATATACGATTTCCTATTGAGAGTGTGCGTTGATGATTGCGAGTTTCTCCTCCAGACACAGGCTGCATTGTGTGGTGCCGCTAAGTAGGGTGTTGGAATGCTTGAGAATTGACCACTCAATTCCGTAATCTTCCCCTTTGTCCTTTAAATCCCAAATAAACTCAAGAAGAATATTAAAGAAGAGTATAAGGCGCAATGAGACTATTCCCTCTGATGACGTCACAGACCACCTTTCTCTGGCCCTCTATCAAGTGGATGGGAGGATTTTATGACAAAATAGCTTGTACTCCCATCAACTATGCCACTAGTAGTTTGTTTTCAAGTAACCGGTGTGTGTATCATTGTAAAGCACTACCATCGGAATACCCGTTATGTAAATTATGAGTAATATGCAAATTAAGGCAGCTATAAAGGACAAGAAGTGTTTACCATTTCACTTGAGATTTAAACCTGACGCACAAAGACTGTAAGAAACAATGCGTAGTAAAGCAGACACATCAACAGCACTTACTAATCACTTTACCAAACAATGTATCAAAAGAGTCCCAATACTGTGAAGTCTCTAACAGACAACGTAGAGAGTGAGAACGAATATAATCGCCTACAGTACGTGACTGTTTGGAGTACTATTTAAGAAAAGAGGATAATGTCTATTGATAAAATTGTCTAATGAAGATGTAACTTTTATTAGAACTTTTTTATAGAACTTTCAATTTGAACAATGAAATAACAATGCAAATAACAAGGTATAATCAGGAAATAAGAATAGAAATAAGAATGGAAATAATAAAAATAGGAGACAAAGAGGGATCAGATCGATCGGAAAATTGACGAAGTAGTTTAAAATCATAAATCACATAAGTGAGTGCAGTATTACTTTTATCGACATTTGCAATTGCTACAAACGATACAGTAGAAATAATATAAAGCTTTTTTGGAAGAAATTTTAATTTGTCTTCAAATCATGGCTTTCAGTTGTCAGCATAGGCGTAGGAACCCAATTTGATTGGGGGGGGGGGGCTGTAACGACTTACCCGAAAAATATAACCAATTTTTTTCACGCGTTCAACATCTTAATGTGCATATGATATAGGCATGCATCGGTTATTACATCACATGCAAATGACATACAATCATTTGCCGTGTTACTGCCATTTCATATTGGTTATCATTTTTGGGGAAGTCGTTGAAATAATATTGATAATAATTATATAAGTTTAACCATTGAAAACACATTGCAATTTATTTTTCTTTCAGTAGGTGCCCGAAAAATTCTCAGCATATTGCCCGAATTTTCACAAAAATTATATGGTCGGGGGGCTGCAGCCCCGCCCCCAGCCCCCCCCCCCCCCGTCTCCTACGATATGGTTCCTTGCCAAGGCTATAATGATGTAGTTTGTACAGCTATATCCTTGCAAATACTTGACATGTGTAGATGCAATGAAGCGTATTTATCGTAGGTTGTTTATTTAGGTAGGGACATGCACCTTTAAGTACGGGCTGTTGACGGGATGAAAAAATGCCTTGCTGTGGGATCGTTGAAAATTACGTTCAAAATGTAGACGTCAAATGATGGACTCTGTTGTTTATTTAGACTATAAACTATATATGTATAAGTAGGTCTAAACGCAAGGTTGTTCTCTTAAGTAATCCCCGAACTGAACGCCCCCCCCCCCCATTCCCTCACCACTTGACTGATAGAGGTGGAGGTGCAACACGCCCCCATCTGACATACTGACAACAGTCTACGAGTATGGTAAACTCAGCTATTCCAAAACACCTGCACTTCATATCAAGCATGATATGCATCTAAGGCCATGGGAAGTAAACATAAATCTACACATGAAATCAAAAAAAAAAGAAGATATTTAGTATTTTTGACGGAATACGTAAAACATTTTTTGTTGAGTTACCTTTCTGTCGATTAACAGTTGTAGAAGGGCAAGGTTGATGCGTGAGCAGCGTAACCATGGTGACATTGCTTTGAATCTTTATCGTTCTTACTCTTATCCTTTTCAGATAATCAAGAAGTAAATAATAATCTGGAACAGAGGTTAGTCAACAAATCACTCTACATGTCGGAATGTCCGTCTAATTCGGTCCTGGATATCATGAATGGGTCATCTGACGGACTTCCCAACCAAGTGTGTCGAATTGTTGATGGCAATGGTGAATGGACTTGCCAGAGGGGATGGCAACAGTTATCGGTCAGACCATTCTGCAAGAAATCGAAGCAAGTAAGCCAGACGATAACAAAACCGGAGTGGTCGCAAGTAGCCGATGACAGGAAAATTCTTTTTATTCACATTCCTAAAACTGGTGGTACGTCAATCGAAACCTCGTTTCTTTTCGACGAACAAAGGAAAATATCAAACGGCAATCGTTTAGGCGGACATCACAAAATCACTGAATTTGATCAAGAGGCTTTTAAAGATTACCATAAGTTTTGCATGGTTCGTCATCCGTGTTCGAAACTACTATCCGTATGGAGTTATTATACACAGGGTCTGGGTAACCTTGTTGATAACCAGTGGGCAGAGGAGGTTTTAAACAACGAAACGGTTTCTTCTTTCACTGCTTTCGTTCAAAAGACGCTTCTTCCTGATGGCCCAGTGGATCCTTATGAACAAGTCCACCTTCAAAGTCAAGTTGGAATGATCTTCGATGAGACAAACAAGTTTGGATTGAACCAATTGTTGGTGTTTGAGAAATGGAATGAAAGCATTGACGCCTTAGGTCAGTATTTAAAGGAGGACCTTAGTGTACTGAAATCAGCCCATAGTCTTAGTAGCCAGCATAAAACTTGTCAGGGTGCATATACAACCGAGACTTGGCAGAAAATGACTGATATTTATGCTCTGGACTTTTGTACTCTTGGTTACTCGACGGATATTCAACGAACAGAGATATCACCACCCGTAGATTTATCATCAGACGAGCTCACGTCTCGTTATAAAGATTGTCAAATGAAGATATCGTCGCAGTGAAGTACCTCATTGTTGTGGAAGTCGTGCGTGCTTTCCGTAGTAACATCTACATTCAAGTGTAATAGGGTGGTCCATTGACAAAAAGCTACGGTGGCACACGACGTTCAGCATAAGTAAATAAGACATCCGAGTTGTCCAATATGCACATGTTGCAAAAAAACGGTCGTAAAAACCTTATTGTTTAGCATAAGTGAGGATATCCTGATATAATGATATATGGCATTGTTATAAACCAATAAGCTAATGGATTAAATTGGTTGACTACATGAGACTCCTTATTTTGCCATACAATTAATTCATAATAATGATTTATACGGGTAAATCGAAAATGAAAGTTTCAGCTAAGAAAAGAAATTATCAGCTAATTTGCAGCGATTTACCTGCTTTTCAGATCAGGTTTACTAGCAAACAAGTTTCTTGAACAGGAATAAAATTACATCGTACAACAAAAGAAAAACTTCGACAACTGTTATAAGAGAAAACCCAATATATAAACCCAAGAGACCTCCGGTAGTACCTAAAACAGATTCAACCTGCAAACGAATAAAGAACAAGAAATATCATATTATTAATCTTTTCTTTCATTGGTTCAAATAACTCATGAGCATGAAGTATTCAAGGACATGCAGAAAAGGATAAAGTTAATTTTTATTTGACTGACTTCGGCACTGAGCGAGAATCTGTACCTGGCATTGGATGTGATACATGTCACAGCAATTTACTAGTACACCAGTTCTGGTCTCCACTACACAAAACCCATCGGGGAATGTCCCTTTATCTCCTTCATTTGTGAGGCTAATTCAAAATACTGCAACCTCTGCTATGATGAGCAGAACGTTTAATAGATTCTTTAGGAGGCGACGGTAGAGGGTTCGATCGAGGTGGGAGTAAGCAGAAACATCGAAGGCCAGAAGTGCTTTGACTTTGGACTTTTGGTTTTGGGAGAGGGCAAACCACAAAACTACATCACAATGATGTGCAAAAGGGGCCGCGGGATGGTGAAAGGATTGGTTGATCCTAAACACCCACCTAAATCGGCAGTCGGAGAAAGTTCTGGAAATAATTACTTCTTCTTTCGTTAGTCACCTGTTAATTATAAACCTTATTTTTTTAAGTATAAAAATGCCTCAGAATGTATCGTTTAACGTCTAAACACCCTTCGTGGCGACAATGGCGCTTATACTGAATTAAATGGGGCACATAGGAGGGTTCTCCGAATAGAGGTGGGTTAGTATACCTGTGCCCCATAAACAGCTCCTACTGTGTTGGAACACCCAACGACTCTGATAAAAAAATGTGGAATGAATTTTTCAGTCCAAAATTTACTTAGAATCAAATTTGATTTACGTTCCTTTATTTGATAATTTACCTATCAGCCAAAAACAAAATTACCATAAATTTATACACAATAATTTTTAAGTGTTACCAAAGTAAAATTCGGTACTGATAAGACCTATTTAAATAAATTAATTCCCCTCTTTGCAAATTCAACTTCGAGAGTGGGCCACGAGTCACTTATGTGAACCTTCTGTTAAGTTGAATAGTATATACGCATTAACTACGTATTGTGTGTTATTAATATCATGCTCTTATAAGTTTTTCTTTAAGTTCAAGTTTTTAATTAGTATCGAACGTTTTAATAATTTGAGATAGTCTAGATCTAGGAAAAACCGTGTTAACTTCTCTGACTTGCTACAAGCTTTTGCTCCATGCCAAGGTCTATTCCAGTAATGTTTAAACGATATGTTATCCATTTACCCAAATTAAATGCTTGTCATCGGCTCCGGTTATCAGTTGTGTTTGTTTTTCTGTCAGAAAACTGCAAGGTGCAGGTGAACTATGATTGTAAATATGCGAATCATTGTATCTGTTACTTAAGAATCACTATAAATATTATATGCAATCTGAATAAACGGAGGAAGAAAAATGCTCTTATGATAGATATCTATGTATGTGAATCTCTAAATATGTAACTTTTAGTGTCCTGTCTAACAAAGACACATGAATATTGAACTTGCTAAAACTCACCGTATTGGCGGGAACCTGTTCGACCAACTCGTAGTTCAGTTCTTGATAGTAAATCTTCACCTTCACTAAATTTTCTCTATACTCGTCGATTCATAAAGAGAAAAGTAAATTGATTTTTATTTTCTTTAATTTAAGTTTTTTCATGAGGGGGGAAAACAAACAAATAGTTGATATATAGATAATATGCTAACATGTTAGGGTATAATATTCGGTTCTGCCATTGTGTATTTCTTCTCGATTTGAGAGTACCTTTCCATTGTTGTTTGATATGATGCTAAGTAAAACCGGCATCATCGTCATCACCATCGTCATCATCATCATCGTCATCAGGGAGTTTTTTTTTGTTTTTTGTGAAAATTGTGAAAATGTGATGAAAAAGCCAATTGAGATACAGCAGTATTTAAACAATAGCACTTACGAGGAATTCAAAAGTAAAGAAAAAAAAATAACTTTAAGTTTATTTTCTGGGATGTTAAACATGGGCCCTTGAAGACGTAAAAGACACTGTACATGAGGCGTAATGGGATTTACAGTTTTGGGGGTGGTGAAGGGGATGGAGATGACTGCATGGGCAATTTCGAAGAGTATATGGACATGCGACTTCGACGTGAGGTGACTAACCACGGTATATTCAAAAAAGAGAAAGATCAACCCTCTATCCCCCCCCCCCTCCCCTGAACAATCAAATCTACATGTTTGATTCTGGTATCAATATATTTGCAAAATATAATATTGAGTGACCTCATAGCAAAATTATATTTCATAAATGAAAGTCATATAGGATTATTATCGGACTAGGTGCCTTAAGTACTATGGTACTTCATAAGTGTTATAACTGTATACTATATTATTACTCTTAAGTATTGTCAGTGCCTATGACTGAGTACTTCGTGGTTACTATAGTAGGCCTACTACACAATATTTGTGTTAATGTCTGTGCTGAGTAATGTAACTACCATATAACTAAAGAATATTACTAAGCATGCTAAACACAACGACCACCATACTACTTAAATTAAATAATGAAGTAAGGAAGTTTAAAACAAATGGAATGTTCAAAACCAAATGGGGCTATCCATCTATTCATGTGATAGTTACATAGTTTCTTGTACGGTTCGATTGGATGTGAATCTAGACTGAACAATTCAGTCAATTCTTTTAAGAGAGTCACCAGTTCATCTTAACTCTCTTACCGTGCAGCATGTACATCTGTTAATGCGTGGAAGACATGATCTTTTCCTCTTCGATATATGTCGTCTTTCAAGTAATGCTGAGATCAAAAAGAAACGTGAAGCAAATAAGTATTTTATAATTATACCCAACAGCAAGGACTTCGAGGGACAGGTCGGGTCCGGAGTCATTGCAAGGTCATTCTTCCAACTTTAGAAGTCTTCATTATTCCATACGTATAAATTGCAGCATACACATTGTCAAGTCTATTTTTATCCCACGCTGACATCGTACCACCCCCCCCCCCCTTGCCCCTCCATTTTGCCATGTAGCTAATAGAGCCCTTTCTTACTTACAAGCATGCAAGAGTCACAGTAAAACATTCATTACACACAACCTTGAAAATCATTTATATATCATTTCTTTACTATAATTAGGCCTAAATACGTACATGCGCACTCCCATACTAACATAAATAAACATACATAAAAAAGTGAATTACAATGCAGGAAACTGCATTCTACCTGTTAATACTTTGTTATGTTTGCACCTTTTTACAACGTTTTGTTTGTGCCTTATCAGCTTCCTTACTTTCGATTAAAGGTCTGTTATGGTGCAATCACTTTGTGGCATATTCTTAATGGTAGCAATGGCATGCAGGTTCAGTTTACTTACGTAGTGTCTATTTTCAGGCCACTTTGAGGACGAAGTCTGTGTATTATAGACCACTTCTCTATTACAAAAAAAAAAGAGAGACGAAATAATACACTGATTTTGAAAATTTGGTAATAGTGAAAATTGATCGTGTCGGGGCAAAACATTCGAAATAATGCATATTGTAAAAGCAATACCATCATACTCAGAAATATCACAGATTTGTCTCTAGACAAAACTATAAATTTAATTCTTTGCAAATTGTTAGGTGTAATATGTTAACTAACAATAGTTATAATGGAATCGATCGATGACGGATTTAATAGTGGAAGATCCAGAATACCAATCACGGTGTGCCAAGGGATGGGGGATTGGGGTGGGGTAGGGTTAGTAGGTGGGGTGAGGGTTAGGTGGAGGCAAGTTTCGGTGCATACCGATAATACTACCGAGAATACGGTAGCGAGGAATCAGAAGATATCGATAAAAAGAACTGTGCATAATTTCTACACTCTGTCCTTTTTTTTAGCAAATACTCACCCACACGGAGCTGGGCAATCACACTGTAGAGTATTAGAATGAAACAGTTTCTCAGTCTTCTGGCGGCATATTCCTGAGTGTGTGACAACATATGTTATATGATCCGATATTGTAGATATCATTGCATATTGATAGCATTGCATAGTGAGAGCGTGGTGGCCAATTGGCTAAGGCGTCGGACTCGTGATCCAAGGATTGCTGGTTCGATTCCTGCCTAGTTCATTACGTTGTGTCCTTGGGCAAGATGCTTTATCTCACTTGCCCCTCTCCACCCAGGGGTTTAATGGGTACCTGTGAGGTAACTTGTCATTGGGCGCAGTGTATAACTGCTGCCGACTGAAGGGATTGTCTCTGGGACAGGTCATCATTGACCAGGGGTAATATAACGTCTGTAAAGCGTTTTGAGACCTATCGCTGGTATAAAGCGCTATATGAAAAGCAAATATTATTATTATATTAAATGTACCGTTGCTGTCAAACCTCTTACGAAAATAAACTCTTAAGTGCGAATGGATTTACAAAAATTATATTTCTAATGTGTACATAATTGAGAAAAAATAAGAAATGCGACATTTCAATTATTTAAAAGGAACTTCGATTTTTTTCTTCTTGGTGGTAGGGGGGGGGGGATGTTAGCACAGTCAACATGTGACTTGAGATTTGCGGGTAAAACACAACGTTACCTACAGAATTCAATAAAAATGTTTCCTCTGTGCATTCCGTGTCAAAGATTCCAGTATTTTAATGTTTTTCAATAAAGAAAACACTTTTGAATGACATTATGTTTTCTTCATTTTTCATCAATATTAAACTAGTATGTTTAATTTCATTTGTATTCCATTTATTAACAAAAGAGCATTACTTCATTTAAAATTACAAAAGGGGTAGGCCCTTTTATACTTTTGAATTGAAAACAATGAAAAACAAAAGTGATCCTTTTTGTCAAAAAGGGACACTCCTTCATCATAAACAGGCGGGGACGCTTGAGGATTTTCACAAAACTGGATGGCCACGTTCTACTCCCACCCCACCCCCTACAGCTATACTCTCTGTGTTGTAATGTTGCAATATTAAGCTATACTCATTGTGTTATATTGTTGTTTTATTGAGCTGAACTCACTGTGTTGTCATCTTGTAATATTAAGCTATACTAACTGTAATGTAGTGTTGTAATAATGAGCTATACTCACTGTGTTGTATACTGATGTAATATTGAGCTATACTCACTGTGATGTAACGTTGTGAAATTGAGCTATACTCACTGTGTTGTATACTGTTGCAATATTGAGCTATGCTCACTGTGTTGTAATGTAGTAATGTTGAGCTATATTCTCTGTGGTGTAATGTTGTAATATTGAGCTATACTCACTGTGGTGTAATGTTGTTTTATTGAGCTGAACTCACTGTGTTGTCATCTTGTAATATTAAGCTATACTAACTGTGATGTAGTGTTGAAATATTAAGCTATACCCACTGTGGTAAAATGTTGTAATAATGAGCTATACTCACTGTGTTGTATACTGTTGTAATATTGAGCTATACTCACTGTGGGTTTTGTTACAGAACGGCATTCTTTCGTAGTCATCATATAAATCTATCACACAGTTGCAATCGCTCGCCATTTTATCCAAGAAGCATTTCTTTTGACAAGATAATATGCTGTACTCGTATCGGTTGTTCATGAGGTAATTCTTGTCTTCTCCGTTAGTACAGTCACCGTGAGGGTAAGGTAACCGTCGGATCTCAACCTATCAGACGTCATTGATTAATCATAAACATAAATTGTAGAAAATCAAAGGATTTGAAAGATGAAGGGGGAATCCAAAAGTTTCCCTGGTTGGATAAAGGTACGTGATGACATTTAATGAACGGACAGAGGCGAATGAGGATTTCATGAACGAGGGATCTCTCCCCACTCCCACTCCCCCCCTACCTACTCCTTCCTACCCCTCCCCGCCATAGAATAAAGTCGTAAAATAATGCTTTCCGAGGCACATTTAGACTCTAAACTAGGTCTTTAATTAGCTCTTAACGTAGAATTCTCTAGAAAAAGGATTTACACCGGTACAAAGGGTTTAATTCTTTCCGAAGTTAATGTAAAATTCCCCCGACGAACGATTCTAGGTGGGTGGCATTTCATCTCCAACCCACCCCTCCCCCCCCCCCCACACCCTCTCTTCCTTGCGTACACCAATGCTCCTGTGTATATGCAGAGATATGTTACAAGTTATGTAACGATTATAAATAATTGGCATGTATGTGTATATACATATGTAGATATATTAATTTGTAGATGGGATGAAACAGATTTAAGGACGGCCATTGCAGGTAGCAAACGTCACTATTGTATCGTCATATCTTCGCCTATTTGGGCACGAGAGGGCCAATGTACACATCATAGTGTTATATGGAACAGTCCGGTCCATACTACAAGCGAAAAAGTAGTGGACGTTCTGTAATGTTTAAATCAGCTAATTGTGTTCTATCTAATGAGCGAGCGCACAAAACGCAGTGACCTCGCACAACGCTATACTGAACCATCCTTGCTGCCTCAGTAAAGAATATGCCAACTGAGCTAACATGTAATATATTGATACAGCGTACACACACATACACAAGTGTTTAACAAAGTGCAAAACATGGATTAGGCAAAGCCAAAAATAGAATTAAAAAAAATACTTGATGATGAAACAAGTTTTCCGAGAATTGTGAGTATCAATAAACGGATAAAAATGGCTGTCTGCAAAAAGGAACGACGATAAATCTAGTGACTAAATATACCTTTAGTAGTAATAGTAAGTTGAGTCTCGTCTATCCGACATGCTCAGTTATTAAACTCCGACACGTATCACGAGCTTGCGCAAGGTTTATTGCTTCCTCGAAATTGTTAATATTAACGTCCTTAAATTGCTACTTTATTTTTCCAAGCAAGGTAGTTCACGGGCCTTCCTTCTGGTTTAGCAGTATGTCTCATTGCTTCTCTTGAAGCACACTTTGCTGGAGCGTCCTCCTTTAGGTAGCCCCGATATCAATATATCAACATATAACAACAATATCGAGTCTTATACATCTTTCAAAGAGGGATGTTTGGTTAGACATCACGTTCGCCGGAAAACAACATCAAAACAGAAGTGATTGCTGATGGCCTTAACTTCGCGGAAGAAACTTACGTAATTCGCCATTCCGTTATTTACTGTTACGGTTAATAGCTCAAGCAATGACTAGCAAGAAATATATCGCGAATTGAATAATTTATCAGCAGTTAATGCCAACCAGTTTTCATTCCATGATATACCTGTATAAGTTAATCGCGTTACTTTCAAGCTTCGTAAAAGGTTTTCAAAACCAACATTTATCACGAAAGATCGAACAATTGCAACTTTTTTTCCAATATTTTGTTTTCGCTGGAATTTCTGCGAAAACTTACAATTAACTATTCAATTTTCTGCAAAGAATTCGATTTCTTGATATTTGTTCTGTAAAGATGAGGGTTTCGCCTAAAAGTGGAGTTTTACACATGGTTTTGAAATAGTGAATGTGTGTGCGTGGGCCTGTGTGTATTAGTATACGACTTGTGTTACGTTTGCATGCAACGTATGTACTGTTAGACTACAGTATAAGTTAACTTCAGTAAATCTTACTTATATTTATGACACTTAAACGACCACGAATGTAGCAGAAACCCCAAAGGGCTTGTGGATTAACACTTTCACGTCGGGTGGCTTCCAATTCAACATTGTAACTCAAATATGGAATCTTTTCAAACGAGAATGAAAAACCTATACCTTACTATTACACGGCCGGGGATCTAACCCCGATTCCTGTTGCTAAGCCCCATTGCTTCAAATGCCACAGGTTTTATCCACTCGGCCACAACACCGATTACTTAAAATAGATTCGTCACGTATATGCTGCAGCTATCGCATACGAGTGTGTCATATAGCGTCTGTTCAATTATCACAAAGGTAGTCTCTCTCCACTTCTGAACAATCTTTCGTAAAAAGAAACCCTGTAAATTACTCAACACTTTATCTCAAGTAATGAGTTTTTTTTTTTCGTTCAAGTGCTCATGAATCGGCGATCCGTCCAGCCGTCTTTTACGATCACGAATATCGCTTCCGTATAGCTCTTATCCCAAATTAAAATGTCTCCTAAATTACCAGTTGCAGGCATAACGTGATGAGTGGAAATGGATATGATTGTTAGCCTGTGTGTTGCCGCCTATATACATTGCCGCCTATATGTTTATTCGTTTTCTGAAAGCTCACTGAACTTTTCCAATGTATATGCTTATATACCAATGCAATTGCCCATGGTCTATACGGGATTTCAGTGTACACAATGCAGGGTGAGGCCACCGAACACAGTGTTATACAAGCGAGTAAATATTATATCTACAGCAGACAGGTTTAGTGTCATAAATAGGCTCAAAATTCAGTTTTGTTACTTTAGTCTATAAAAGAGAACAATTTTTGGTGAATGAATATTGGTCGTAGGGTGATTATTTCGCGAGAATTTTAGAGATTAATTGTTTTACATGTTGCGTTTGCGGTCTCTGTGTCATTGTTTCCAAGGCAATAAATATAGACCTTGAGCTTCGTGAAGTAAGACTTCAACTGAAATATCGTTTCCGTAGCAACTCTGACGAGTGATTTATAATTGGCTGTGAAGGCGTGCCCACGAAGTGCATATAAGGGAAATTGTTCAACCGTTCATTCTTGCTCATTTGTGGAATCTCAAAATTTGGATTTTCAAACAATTATGCATTGATAAATGCAGTCAATAAATTTACACAATTAATAAAA
The DNA here is from genome assembly GCF_037975245.1 of Apostichopus japonicus. Taxonomy (NCBI): domain Eukaryota; kingdom Metazoa; phylum Echinodermata; class Holothuroidea; order Aspidochirotida; family Stichopodidae; genus Apostichopus; species Apostichopus japonicus. The sequence goes on along the minus strand of NC_092569.1, from coordinate 25,480,147 downwards.
ATCGTTCTCATTTATCCATTACTTTTTTGTTTCTAATCATTTCTTTTAGGGCAAATAACCTTCTCAGTTCCTCACGTTTTCATTGTTGACATTTTCCCAACGTCCCCCTACAGTGTTTGACGAATTGATTGGGTATATAGATAATTAATTATTAGTTCGTTATATTCATTAGTTGTTGTTTTTTGTACTTTGTTGTGGACTCATAGAAAATGAGAAAACTAGAAGAAGATAACATTCTTTGTAAATTGAACTTATTTCTTGTACATCTAGTGAAAGCATGTGCACAAAACCAGCCGAGGTATATAGAATATCTCTTAAATGGAGTGTTTTTCGTCACATTTTATTGGATTTTTTTTCTACCTGTCATGGCTTACCAGAGTTCTAAACAGGTCTATATGTGCTTGAGTATATATATAATATATGCTTTTCATCAAATGCATGGCACGAACAGACATTTCGTCACATATAGCGAATGAATACACTTAAATCTATATATATATATATATATATATATATATATATATATATATATATATATATATATATGTGGTCTAGTATAAAATATTCTTTGCATGCGTGACACGAACATACATTTCGTTACATATGAAAGGAAGTGTCCTTGGATCTACAGATGTATATGTGGTTTAGTTTAATATATGTTTTCCATGCATGACAAGAACAGATATTAAGATAAGATAAGATAAGATAAGATAAACTTTATTGCATCCGATAGGGAAATTACATGCTTGCAGATAAAACAGTAAGATATAAAAACGATACTATACAACAATAAGAGAACAAACAGTAGGACAATAAAAGCATAAGAAATGCTAATAACAAGGAACGGGAACAGATGGGCCGAAGCTCACAGAATGGCAAGGAATAAAAAGTATAAACAAATCACAAACGGTAAATATGATAAGAACCCAATGAAAGAAGGAAAGACAAAGGCAAGAGATTAGCGATTAAAAGATGCATTAAAAATTCTAACAGCTTGTCCCATGAAAGATGAGGGGTAACGATTAGTATGAGCCTTCGGAGGTCTCATCCTCCCACTACGAGGGATAATGCAATTATTTAATGGAGCGTGGAGAGGGTGATCGATATCCTTGAGAACTGAATGAAGCTTATCATTAACCCGACTATCAAAGACCTCGTCAACCATTGGCAAGCGTTTCCCAACAGCCCTACCTGCCCGTATAACAGTATCATCTAACACTTTCTTGGATGTCTTATTTATGTTACCAACCCAGGAAGTTATGCAGTATGACCAAACACTACTAATAATAGAGTTGTAAAAAATGGATAAAATGTTCTGGTTCACGTCAAAAGAGACTAATTTCCTCAAGCAATACATTCGTGGTTTCAAACGTTTGGCAACATACTCAACATGTGCATCCCACTTTAGCTGATCATCCATAACTACACCCAAATATTTGTACTCAGTTACCCTATCCACTGTCTTACTGTCAATGACCACAGGTTCGGGCACTATCTTGTTCGCTCTCCGGAAGTCTATAATGAGTTCCTTCGTCTTGCTGACGTTAAGATGGAGATAATTCCTGTCGCATTCAGCAACAAAATTGGCAATTTGTTCACGGTAGATCCGGTCATCGTCATTTTTAATCCGGCCAACGAGAGCAGTGTCATCCGCGAACTTGATGAGCGGACAGCTGAGGTCAGTGGAGCGTATTCCGGAGGTATACAGAGTGAATAGGAATGGTGCTAACACAGTGCCCTGTGGTGCTCCAGTGCTACATTCCATAATGTCAGATACAACATCACGACCGATACGTACAAATTGTGAGCGGTTAGTGAGATAGTCCAATACCCATCGAACCAAAGCATGTGGCACATCATCAGATCCAAGTAAAACGTTAGCTAAAATATGAGGTTGCATCGTATTAAAAGCAGATGAAAAGTCAAAGAACATGATGCGAGCGGAGACTTTACCAGATTTAGAGTCTTCGAGATGGGAGTATAATGTGTCCAATGTGAACAGGAGTGCATCGTCAGTGTTGCGTCCCTTCCTATATGCGAACTGGTGATCATCCATTAGGTTTACAGTTAGCCTTTTGATATACTGCAATATAAATCTTTCACATGATTTCATGGCTACGGAAGTGAGCGCCACCGGACGAAGATCATTCATGCTGGTGATAGTTGACTTTTTGGGCACCGGAATTCGTCCGATGAAGCCAATATACTTGAATCTACAGGCATATATGTGGTTATAAATAATATATGCTTTCCATGCATGACAAGAACATACATTTCGTCCTATGAAGCCAATGTACTTGAATCTACAGATATATATGTGGTTTATTATAAAATATGCTACCAATGCATGACAAGAACAGACATTTCTTCCTATGAAGCCAATGTAATTGAATCTACAGGCCTATATGTGGTTTAGTATAATATATGCTTTCAATGCATGACAAGAACAGACATTTCGTCCTATGAAGCCAATGTAATTGAATCTACAGGCCTATATGTGGTTTAGTATAATATATGCTTTCCATTCATGACACGAACAGACATTTCGTCCTATGAAGCCAATATACTTGAATCTACAGGCCTATATGTGGTTATACATAATATATGCTTTCCATGCAAGACAGGAACTGACATTTCGTCCTACGAAACCAATGTACTTGAATCTACAGATCTATATGTGGTTTAGCATAATATATGCTTTCCATTCAAGACACGAACAGACATTTCGTCCTATGAAGCCAATATAGTTGAATCTACAGGCCTATATGTGTTTATACATAATATATGCTTTCCATTCAAGACACGAACAGAAATTTCGTCCTACGAAACCAATGTACTTGAATCTACAGATCTATATGTGGTTTAGCATAATATATGCTTTCCATTCATGACAAGAACAGACATTTCGTCATATGAAGCCAATGTAATTGAATCTACAGGCCTATATGTGGTTTAGTATAATATATGCTTTCCATTCATGACAAGAACAGACATTTCGTCATATGAAGCCAATATACTTGAATCTACAGGCCTATATGTGGTTATACATAATATATGCTTTCCATTCAAGACACGAACAGAAATTTCGTCCTACGAAACCAATGTACTTGAATCTACAGATCTATATGTGGTTTAGCATAATATATGCTTTCCATTCAAGACACGAACAGACATTTCGTCCTATGAAGCCAATATAGTTGACTCTACAGGCCTATATGTGTTTATACATAATATATGCTTTCCATTCAAGACACGAACAGAAATTTCGTCCTACGAAACCAATGTACTTAAATCTACAGATCTATATGTGGTTTAGCATAATATATGCTTTCCATTCATGACAAGAACAGACATTTCGTCATATGAAGCCAATGTAATTGAATCTACAGGCCTATATGTGGTTTAGTATAATATATGCTTTCCATTCATGACAAGAACAGACATTTCGTCATATGAAGCCAATATACTTGAATCTACAGGCCTATATGTGGTTATACATAATATATGCTTTCCATTCAAGACACGAACAGAAATTTCGTCCTACGAAACCAATGTACTTGAATCTACAGATCTATATGTGGTTTAGCATAATATATGCTTTCCATTCAAGACACGAACAGACATTTCGTCCGATGAAGCCAATATAGTTGAATCTACAGGCCTATATGTGTTTATACATAATATATGCTTTCCATTCAAGACACGAACAGAAATTTCGTCCTACGAAACCAATGTACTTGAATCTACAGATCTATATGTGGTTTAGCATAATATATGCTTTCCATTCATGACAAGAACAGACATTTCGTCATATGAAGCCAATGTAATTGAATCTACAGGCCTATATGTGGTTTAGTATAATATATGCTTTCCATTCATGACAAGAACAGACATTTCGTCATATGAAGCCAATATACTTGAATCTACAGGCCTATATGTGTTTATACATAATATATGCTTTCCATTCAAGACACGAACATACATTTCGTCCTACGAAACCAATGTACTTGAATCTACAGATCTATATGTGGTTTAGCATAATATATGCTTTCCATTCAAGACACGAACAGACATTTCGTCATATGAAGCCAATGTAATTGAATCTACAGGCCTATATGTGGTTTAGTATAATATATGCTTTCCATTCATGACAAGAACAGACATTTCGTCATATGAAGCCAATATACTTGAATCTACAGGCCTATATGTGGTTATACATAATATATGCTTTCCATTCAAGACACGAACATACATTTCGTCCTACGAAACCAATGTACTTGAATCTACAGATCTATATGTGGTTTAGCATAATATATGCTTTCCATTCAAGACACGAACAGACATTTCGTCCTATGAAGACAATGTATACACTTGAATCTACAGATCTATATGAGGTTATAAATAATATTTGCTTTCCATGCAAGACACGAACTGACATTTCGTCCTATGAAGACAATGTATTTGAATCTACACATATATATATGTGGTTCATTATAACATACGGTATGCTTCATCACATGCATACACGAACAGGCATTCGTCCTATGAAGCCAGTGTACTGATCTATATATGGATCATTTTAACATATGCTACATCACATTCATGACACGAACAGACATTTCGTCATGTGAAGACAATGTACTTGGATCTACAGGCATATATGTGGTTTAGTATAATATATGGTTTCCATGCATGACACGAATAGACATTTCGTCCTATGAAGACAATGTATTTGAATCTACACATATATATATGTGGTTCATTATAACATACGGTATGCTTCATCACATGTATACACGAACAGGCATTCGCCCTATGAAGCCAGTGTACTGATCTATATATGGATCATTTTAGCATATGCTACATCACATTCATGACACGAACAGACATTTCGTCATGTGAAGACAATGTACTTGGATCTACAGGCATATATGTGGTTTAGTATAATATATGGTTTCCATGCAAGACACGAACAGACATTCGTCCTATGAAGACAACGTACTTGGATCTACAGGCATATAGGTGGTTTAATATAATATATGGTGTATGCCAGTATCACTGGCGCATCTCACAAAATGGTGAAAGGAGGAGAGAACACCAGTGGGGAAGGGGGATCTTGACATCTTTCTCCGAAGAATATTAGTATATATAATTTGTAATGGAAACTTTTTGTATGGAAATATCCGCTTTCTTGACTTTGTCATTTCGAAACTGTTCAAACAAACAAAATCGACCATTAATTTCAAAATTTGCATCTCACTGCTACTGTTTTCACGAAATTTTGACTTTTATTACTAATATTAACACTTTTTGTGAACCTCTTTAGATAACAAATATCGAATTTTAGTTTTTTTTTTTTTCTTGACGTATACCTCAGTTTGCATCAGATCATTTTCCCGATAGTTTTACGTTTCTTCCATATTTGCGACTTTACTTTTTTTATCAACTTATTTGAAAAGGCTATTTGAAACGGTATTTGAGCTCGAATGTCAAATTTCCATTAAATCGCTATTCCTATCTCCAAATTTCGAACTTCTATGTCGAAGTTGTGACGTTGTGTTAGCGGCCTGCGATTGAATGCTTAGAATGATTTTAAATTGACTGGTACCTAGATTGCACTAACAATTGGTTGAAGTTAGTAACATTAACCAATCAAATTAGATTAGATAAGTATAACATACCTGTCGGATACCTATATTGGTTGAGAAACCAGGTGAAAGTGATAGCCCGACATCTTCAGGCATTGGCATAATATTTACTGGATGAACCATTATCCTAACCCCGATGTCGTCGGTAAGGAAACCAACATACTCGTCGTGTTCGATGAAGAGGGTCATATGGAGACCTATCAGGTGATACTAACAAATGTCACTTTTAATGTCTTATAAATGTCACATTTCAAGAAATTATCAGAATTATTGAGATAAAGAAACATTTCAAAAGGATATCTCCGAAGCAAATGGCTAAAAAAGATCAGGTTTGAGAATGATGACTGAGAAGATGAAGTTATGGACTAGAGCAATTATGATAGGATGGGGAAATATTCCTTAACACTGAGGAGCATAAAGAGGGAATATCGTTTTCCCAAAGTTCATTAATACATCTTCGATCAGAAAAGGAATAAATACAACATCGATATGATCAAATATCTCACAAATGTCACAGATTTTTTTTTATTTATTTTTTATCAGCAGCGTAACTGTGAGCTATCGGCAATTTTAACGTTCTGTTTCAGAAGTTCGCACTATAGCAGAAGATTCTTTACAGTACTTCCAACATTCTTTATTGGAACAATATAATTCAGATTAATTATTATAATTATATGACATATCTTTATGTTGTGATGTTTACATGACAGAATTTAAATACAGAATTCATTTGTAAAACAATGTAATGTCCAGATGACAAATCCCTTTGTTTGATTGGTTCCTTCTCACATATCAATTAATTACCAAAGATTAGCCAAGAACTTTGACCTACCAAAATATGAACCAGCTTTAGTCACTTTTTCCAACGACTCTCCATCTATATCTCCGTTGAACGTAAAACAATTTCCATATTTTCGGTTCTGAATTGTTTTGAAAACACTGTGAGGTGAATATTGAGAACAAAAACATTGTTCATTTTTCTATAATGTGTATCGAGATTGTGGCGTCAATGAATTGTGTCATCCATCGAAATCTTCTTTTAACCGAATAAGCCATATATTTTTGTTTTATTTATATATTTGGTTTATATCGGATGGAGCTATATACAGGCTACACGATTCAGCTATTTTCGAAAATTGTTAATACGCTAATTTTTCAAGGCATATTCTTACGACACAACAGGTATAGCCGTCAGCATAAACTCTGAAGGCTGGGAAGATATCGAACGTGAGACGTCATCATACACGTATGTATAATGATGATTATACCACCCATCCAAACTAGATGTATTACCTACGTGTGGTCACACCGTCTGTTGTTGAATGTGCAGCCAACGATAAGATCCTCCGCCCTATGACCCATATCTCGAAGTTCATGTTTCGTCGGCGTTGGTATCTGGTGCGGTCGTTCTTTGCGATCCGCAAAAGCACCTCGGTTGATGAGATTTGGAATATCATCCTGCAGTTCATCTTCTTCATGTGTGCTATCATGATACCAGTCATAATCTTCGGATACAGCACCTTGAGATGATATGATGTGTAGTGACAATCTTTTAAGGTGTGTTAGCGAATGCATAATTATAATTAAATCTAAAGCTATATATTTTGAAAAGAAAATGAATACGCTGAATGTGTTATCCCGTGTAGCATCCTGCCGGCATAGAGTATGGCCGGGTCGCGAATTTGTTTTCCCAAACAGGTGCGCAGTTGTGTGTTAATAGTCGCTCATGATTGGTCGGAAAAGTTACGTCATCACCAAAGAAAGGAGGTTACTTAAATGTATGAATCCATTCGTTGCAACGAAGATATATCCGTTCAAATTACCCGAAGCCTTTCGTATCTTTGGAATTGGTTTAGACATATTTTACACACACGATTGTTTGTTTAGGTTGTACGATCTACTATCGATGTTTGATCGAAGTTTTCTGTGACGGCATTATTCAATAACAATGCACAGTGAAAGGTTCGTACAGGGTGCATCAAACGTGCTGTAGGCATGGGCGAGATTTGAGTTGTGAAAGGGGGGGGGGGGGCAAATCTGCAAGCAAGACTATCTAACGGAGCGCCACCATTGGTTGGCGCGGAGCGTACAAGAAATGTTTTGGCTTTACAAACCCTCCAGATGGCCTGAAACGGCACTTCCCGAGTGCTGTAAGCTGGATGTACCCATCCGTGAAATATGGATCTCTTAACTGCAATTGTATCTAGATAGTTAACTATCGTTTAAATATTTGAAGAGGATTGATAGTAGAACATATGGTCAGATGGTGATGTACAACTTTTGTTATACGTCACTATCTAAGCGGAGCGCCATCATCGGTTGGCAAGGAGCGTCGAAATTTTCGATGAAAGGTTCTCTTAGATCGGTAAAGTTATCACCCATATAGGCTTTAAATTGCATCTAAACAATTAATGAACGTGTGTAAAGTTAGGGAGGACGGATAGAAGAACTTATATGGTAATGTACAACTGAAGCTTATACGTCACTATTTGTGCACCACCATCAGTTGGCGCGGCGCGTCAAATTTAAGCACAAAGGAAATCATAGATCAGCTAAAATGACACCTCTGGTCATGGGCGGGATTACGGGGGGGGGGCAAGAGGGGGCATTTGCCCCCCCCCACTTTTTCCCAAACCTTAATTTACTTTTTTTGTCGTTTTTGTAGACAAATGTGCACAACCCTAATCGAAATTATTCCCTATCAAATAGGCCTATTTGTTTCGAATCTTAGTTGAATTTGTGTTTAACATCGTAACATGTAGCATGAATAACTGGAGCTGGAGCTAGCACATGGTTCGCAGCACAGGTTCCTGCACGAATCCTGGAGCTAACACACTAGCGATTCAATTCTGCATGTGATGAATCCGCGGCATGTGCTACAGTGCTAGCTTCAGGAATTGATTTTCAACGTTGCTGCTCTACTGAATGCGTTGAATAACTAAATCCAGAGAAACGATTTACAAAAGCCAGAATTGCATATTGGGTATATCAATAATTAAGTTCAATACACTGACACATGACACACACCCCACCCCACCCCCAGTGGTCTAGCCCTTCATGAACAGTAAGTAACATTCAAGTATTTATTATGAATTTCTATGTTGCCTGATAATGTGGCAATAGTTCAAACATAATGCTGGTACTGCCAGGTAATAATTTCATTTTCAAATCTCAGCCAGTACTATGAAATGACCCGTAAATATATTGCTCCATGATACACCTAGTCACATTGTAAAATCCAAACAGTCACCCCGCCTCGACTTCAGTGGCGACGGAACCGGTAGACTTGAGGGGCTTATCCCCCATAAAAAAGTGTGGGGGTAAAGGTATGTTCAGCCCCTAATATTTGCCAAGTTCTCCAAGAAGTGGGGACCGCGGGGAGAATTTCGAAGTGGGTGCTGAACATATTCTTGATCGGTCCAATGCACAATATACTAATAATTTTAGGGGAAAGAACTGTCGAGATGCGATTTATTGTTACCAGAGGTGTCATATTTGCTGATCTAGGATTTCCTTTTTGCTTAAATTTCGACACGCCGCGCCAACTGATGGTGGTGCACCGTCTAAATAGTGACGTATAAGCCTCAGTTGTGCATCACCATATAAGTTATTCTATCTGTCCTCCCTAACTTTACACACGTTCATTAATTGTTTAGATGCAATTTAAAGCCTATATGGGTGTTAATTTTACCGATCTAAGGATTCCTTTCATCAAAAATTTCGACGATCCTTGCCAACTGATGATGGCGCTTCGCTTAGATAGTGACGTATAACAAAAGTTGTACATCACCATCTGACCATATGTTCTACTATCAATCCTCTTCAAATTTTTAAACGATAATTAACTATCTAGATACAATTGCAGACATGAGATCCATATTTCAAGGATGGGTACATGCAGCTTAGAGCACTCGGGAAGTGCCATTTCCGGCCATCTGGAGGGTTTGTAAAGCCCAAAAATTTCTTGTACGCTCCGCGCCAACCGATGGTGGCGCTCCGCTTAGATAGTCTTGCTTGCAGATTTGCCCCCCCCCCCCCTTTCACAACTCAAATCTCGCCCATGCCTCTGGTAACAATAAATTGCATCTTGACAGTTCTTTCCCTTAAAATTATTAGTATATTGTGCATTGGACCGATCAAGAATATGTTCAGCACCCACTTCGAAATTCTCCCCGCGGTCCCCACTTCTTGGAGCACTTGGCAAATATTGGGGGCTGAACATACCTTGACCGCCCCAACTTTTTTCATGGGGGATAAACCCCTCAAGTCCACCGGTTCCGTAGCCACTGAAGTCGAGGCGGGGTGACTTTTAGGTGCAACATGGAGCAATATTTACGGGTCATTTCATAGTACTGGCTGAGATTTGAAAATGAAATTATTACCTGGCAGTACCAGCATTATGTTTGAACTATTGCCAGATTATCAGGCAACAGCAGCAGGCAATAGCAGCAACGTTGAAAATCAATTCTGAAGCTAGCACTGTAGCACATACCGCGGATTCATCACATGCAGAATTAAATCGCTAGTGTGTTAGCTCCAGGATTCGTAACCTGTGCTGCGAACCATGTGCTAGCTCCAGCTCCAGTTATTCTGCATGCTACGTGTTACGATGTTAAACACAAATTCGACTTAGATTCGAATTTGATAGAGCTGTTGTGGGGAATAATTTCGATTAGGGTTGTGCATATTTGTCTGCAAATACGACAAAAAAGTGAACTAAGGTTTGGGAAAAAGTGGGGGGCAAATGCCCCCTCTTGCCCCCCCCCCCCACCTCCGGTAATCCCGCCCATGGCTGTAGGCCTATATGTATTATAACTGTGTACACAGTGCAG